>NW_027457644.1:12500-242500 GCF_050624435.1 Tenrec ecaudatus
ACCCTAACCCTAACCCTAACCCTAACACTAACCCTAACCCTAACCCTAACCCTAACCATAACCCTAACCATAACCCTAACCCTAATGGGCTCCCCTAGCCTTAGGCTAAGAATCTCCTAACCTTAGGGTAGGGCTTCTTAGCCTTTGGCTAGGGCACCCGTAGGCTTAGGCTAGGGCTCCCCTAGCCTTAGAATCAGGTTCCCCTAGCCTTAGGCTCGTACTCTAGGGCTCCCCTAAGCTTAGGTTAAGGCTAGGGCTCCCATAGCCTTAGACTAGGGCTCCCGTAGCCTTAGGCTAGGGCTCCCCTAGCCTTAGGCTAGGGCACCCCTAGGCTTAGGCTAGGGGACCCCTAGGCGTAGGCTAAGCTAGAGTTCCTCTAGCCTTAGGCTAGGGAACCCCTAGTCTTATGCTAAGGATAGGGCTCCCCTAGCCTTGGCTAGTGCACCCCTAGGCTTAGGTTAAGGATAGGGTACCCTTAGCCTTAAGCTTGTGATCCCCTAACATTAGGCTAGGTCACCCCTAGGCTTAGGCTAAGGCTAGGGCTCCCCTAGCCTTAGACCAGGGCACCCCTAGGCTTAGGCTAAGGCTAGGGTTCCCCTAGCCTTAGTATAGGGCTCCCCTAGCCTTAGGCTAGGGCACCCCTAGGCTTAGGCTTAGGCTAGGGCTCCCCTAGCCTTAGGATAGGGCTCCCCTAGCCTTGGGCTAGGGCACCCCTAGACTTAGGCTAGGGCACCCCTAAGCTTAGACTAAGGCTAGGGCTCCCCTAGCCTAAGGCTAGGGCACCCCTGGGCTTAGGCTAGGGCACGCCTAGCCTTAGAATCAGGCTCCCCTAGCTTTAGGCTCGTGCTAACTAGCCTTAGGCTCTGGTACCCCTAGCCTAAGACTAGGGCTCCCCTAGCCTTAGTATAGGGCTCCCTTAGCCTTAGGCTAGGGCACCCCTAGGCTTAGGCTTAGGCTAGGGCACCCTAGGCTTAGGCTAAGGCTAGGGCTCCCCTAGCCTTAGGCTAGGGCTCCCCTAGCCTTAGGTTAGCGCACCCCTAGGCTTAGGCTAGGGCACCCCTAGGCTTAGGCTAGGGCACCCCTAGGCTTAGGCTAAGGCTAGGGCTCTCCTAGCCTTAGGCTAGGGCACCTTTAGACTTAGGCTAAGGCTAGGGCTCCCCTAACCTTAGGCTAGGGCACCCCTAGGCTTAGGCTAAGGATAGGGCTCCCCTAACCTTAGGCTAGGGCTCCCCTAACTTTAGGCTAGGGAACCTTTCGGCTTAGGCTAAGGCTAGGGCTCCCCTAGCCTTACGCTAGGGCACCCCTAGGCTTAGGCTAAGTCTAGGGCTCTCCTAGCCTTAGGCTGGAATACCCCTAGGCTTAGTCTAAGGCTTGGGCTCCCCTAGCCTTAGGCTAGGGCACCCATAGGCTTGGGCTAAGGCTAGTGCTCCCCTAGCCTTAGGCTAGCGCACCCCTAAGCTAAGGCTATGGCTAGGGCTCCCCTACCCTTAGGCTACGGCTCCCCAAGCCTTAGGCTAGGGCACCCCTAGACTTAGGCTAGGGCACCCCTAGGCTTAGGCTAGGGCTAGGGCTCCCCTAGCTTTAGTCTAGCGCAACCCTAACTTAGGCTAGGGCTAGGGCTCCCCTAGCTTTAGGCTAGGGCACCCCTAGGCTTAGGATAGGGGACCCCTAGGCTTAGGCTAGGGCACCCCTAGGCTTAGGCTAGGGCACCCCAAGGCTAAGACTAGGGCTCCCCTAGCCTTAGGCTAGGGCACCCCTAGGCTTAGGCTAAGGCTAGGGCTCCCCTAGCCTTAACCTAGGGCACCCCAAGGCTTAGGCTAAGGCTAGGGCTTCCCTAGCCTTAGGCTAAGGCTCTCCTACCTTAGGCTGGGGCACCCCTAGGCTTAGGCTAGGGTTACCCTAGCCTTAGACTGGGCTCCCCTAGCCTTAGGCTCGTGCTCCCGTAGCCGTAGGCTCGGGCACCCCTAGGCTTAGGCTCGTGCTCCCCTAGACGTATGCTCGGGCACCCCTAGCCTAAGGCTAGGGCTCCTCTAGCCTTAGGCTAGGGCTCCCCTAGCCTTAGGCCATGGCACCCCTAGGCTTAGGCTAAGGGTAGGGCTCCCCTAGCCTTACGCTAGGGCACCCCTAGGCTTAGGCTAGGGCACTCCTAGGCTTAGGCTCGGGCACCCCTAGGCTTAGGCTCGTGCTCCCCTAGACGTATGCTCGGGCACCCCTAGCCTAAGGCTAGGGCTCCTCTAGCCTTAGGCTAGGGCTCCCCTTGCCTTAGGCCATGGCACCCCTAGGCTTAGGCTAAGGGTAGGGCTCCCCTAGCCTTAGACTAGGGCACCCCAAGGCTTAGGCTAAGGCTAGGGCTCTCCTAGCCTTAGGCTAAGGCTCTCCTAGCCTTAGGCTAGGGCAGCCCTAGACTTAGACTATGGCACCCCTAGGCTTAGACTAAGGATATGGCTCCCCTAGCCTTAGGCTAGGGTTCTCCTAGCCTTAGGCTAGGGCACCCCTAGGCTTAGGCTAAGTCTAGGGCTCCCCTAGCCTTGGGCTAGAATACCCCTAGGCTTAGTCTAAGGCTAGGGCTCCCCTAGCCTTAGGCTAGTGCATCCGTAGGCTTAGGGTAGGGCTAGGGCTCCCCTAGTTTTAGGCTAGCGCACCCCTAATCTTAGGCTAGGGCTAGGGCTCCCCTAGGTTTAGGCTAGGGCACCCCTAGGCTTAGGCTAGGGCTCCCCTAGCCTTAGGCTAGGGCACCCCTATGCTTAGGCTAGGGCACCCCTAGGCTTAGGCTAAAGCAAGGTTCCCCAAGCCTTAGGCTAGGGAACCCCTAGGCCTAGGCTAAGGCTAGGGCTCCCCTAGCCTTAGGATAGGGTTCCCCTAGCCTTAGGCTAGGGCACCCCAGGCTTAGGCAAAGGCTAGGGCTCCCATAGGCTTAGGCTAGGGTTCCCCTAGGCTTAGGCTAGGGCACCCCTAGACTTGGGCTAAGGCTAGGTCTCCCCTAGCCTTTGGCTAGGGCACACATAGGCTTAGGCTAGGGCTCCCATAGCCTTAGAATCAGGCTCCAATAGCCTTAGGCTCGTGCTCCCCTAGCCTTAGGCTAGGTCACCCCTAGGCTTAGGCTAAGGCCAGGGCTCCCCTAGCCTTAGGCCACGGCACCCCTAGGCTTAGGCTAAGGCTAGGGCTCTCCTAGTTTTAGGCTAAGGCTCTCCTAGCCTTAGGCTAGGGCACCCCTAGACTTAGACTATGGCACCCCTAGGCTTAGGCTAAGGATATGGCTTCCCTAGCCTTAGGCTAGGGTTCTGCTAGCCTTAGGCTAGGGCACCCCTAGGCTTAGGCTAAGTCTAGGGCTCCCCTAGCCTTAGTCTAGAATACCCCTAGGCTTAGTCTAAGGCTAGGGCTCCCTTAGCCTTAGGCTAGTGCACCCATAGTCTTAGGGTAGGGCTAGGGCTCCCCTAGTTTTAGGCTAGCGCACCCCTAAGCTTAGGCTAGGGCTAGGGCTCCCCTAGGTTTAGGCTAGGGCACCCCTAGGCTTAGGCTAGGGCTCCCCTAGCCTTAGGCTAGGGCTAGGACTCCCCTAGCCTTTGGCTATGCCACCCGTAGGCTCAGGCTAGGGCACTCCTAGGCTCAGGCTAGGGCACCCCTAGGCTTAGGCTACGGCACCCCTAAGCTTAGGCTAAGGGTAGGGCTCCCCTAGCCTCAGGCTAGGGAACCCCTAGGCTTAGGCTAGGGCACCTGTAGCCTTAGGCTGGGGCACCCCTAGGCTTAGGCTGGGGCACCCCTAGGCTTAGGCTGGGGCACCCCTAGGCTTAGGCTAGGGCTCCCCTAGCCTTAGGCTATGGCACCCCTAGGCTTAGGCTAGGGCAATCCTAGGCTAGACTAACGCTAGGGATCCTCTAGCCTCAGACTAGGGCACCTGTAGGCTCAGGCTAGGGCACTCCTAGGCTTAGGCTAAGGCTAGGGATCCCCTAGCCTCAGGCTTGGGCACCCGTAGGCTTAGGCAAAGGCACCCCTAGGCTAAGGTTAGGGCACCCTTAGGCTTAGGCTTGGGCACCCCTAGGCTTAGGCTAAGGCTAGGGCTCCCCTAGCCTAAGGCTAGGGCACTCCTAGGCTCAGGCTAGGGCACCCATAGGCTTAGGCTAGGGCACCTGTAGGCTTAGGCTGGGGCACCCCTAGGCTTAGGCCAGGGCACCCCTAGGCTTAGGCTAGGGCACCCCTAGGCTTAGGCTAAGGATAGGGCTCCCATAGCCTAAGGCTAGGGCACACGTAGGCTTAGGCTAGGGCTCCCCAATGCTTAGGCTTGGGCAACCCAAGCCTTAGGCTAAGGCTAGGGCTCCCCTAGCCTAAGGCTAGGGCACCCCAAGGCTCAGGCTAGGGCACCCCTAGGCTTAGGCTAGGGCACCCCAAGGCTTAGGCTACTGCTCCCCTAGCCTCAGGCAAGGGCATCCCTAGTCTCAGGCTATGGCACCCCTAGGCTTAGGCTAGGGCACCCCTAATCTTAGCATAGGGCACCCCTATGCTTAGGGTAGGGCACCCCTAGGCTTAGGCTTGGGCACCCCTAGGCTTAGGCTAAGGCTAGGGCTCCCCTAGCCTAAGGCTAGGGCACCACGAGGCTTAGGCTAGGGCACCCCTAGGCTTAGGCTAGGGTACCCCTAGGCTTAGGCTAAGGCTAGGGCTCCCCTAGCCTAAGGCTAGGGCACCCCTAGGCTTAGGCTAGGGCACCCCTAAGCTTAGGCTAGGGCACACGTAGCCTTAAGCTAAGGCTCGGGCTCCCCCAGCCTAAGGCTAGGGCCCCCTAGGCTCAGGCTAGGGCACCCCTAGGCTTAGGCTAAGGCTTGGGCTCCCCTAGCCTTAGGATAGGCCTCCCATAGCCTTAGGCTAGGGCACCCCTAGGCTTAGGCTAAGACTAGGGCTCGCCTAACCTTAGGCTAGGGCTCTCATAGCCCTAGCCTAGGGCACCCCTAGGCTTAGGCTAGGGTAGTCCTAGGCTTAGGTAGGGCACCCCTAGCCTAAGGCTAAGGCTAGGACTCCCCTAGCCTTAGGATAGGGCTGTCCTAGCCCTAGGCTTGGGCACAACTAGGCTTAGGCTAGGGCTCTCCTAGCCCTAGGCTATGGCACCCCTAGGCTTAGGCTAAGGCACCCCTAGGCTTTACTAGGGCACCCCGAGCCTTAGGCTAAGGCTAGGGCTCCCCTAGCCTTAGGCTATGGCACCCCTAGGCTTAGGCTAGGCCAATCCTAGGCTAGACTAACGCTAGGGCTACTCTAGCCTCAGGCTAGGGCACCCGTAGGCTCACGCTAGGGCACCCCTAATCTCAGGCTAGGGCACCCCTAGGCTTAGGCTAGGGCACCCCTAGGCTTAGGCTACGGCACCCCTAATCTTTGGCTAGGGCACCCCTAGGCTTATGCTAAGGCTAGCGCACCCCTATGCTTAGGCTAGGGCACCCCTAAGCTTAGGCTAGGGCACCCCTAAGCTTAGGCTAGGTTTCCCCTAGCCTTAGGCTAGGGCTCCCCTAGTCTTACGCTAGGGCACCCCTAGGCTTAGGCTAGGGCTCCCCTAGCCTTATGCTAGGGCTCCCCTAGCCTTAGGCTAGGGCTCCCCTAGCCTTAGGCTAGGGCTCCCCTAGCCTTAGGCTGGGGCACCCCTAGCCTAAGGTTAAGGCTAGGGCTCCCCTAGCCTTAGGCTAGGGCTCCCCAATCCTTAGGCTAGGGCTCCTCCAGCCTCAGGCTAGGGCACCCCTAGGCTTAGGCTAAGGATAGGGCACCCCTAGGCGTAGGCTAGATCACCCCTAAGCTTAGGACAGGGCACCCCTAGGCTTAGGCTAGGGCTCCCCTAGGCTTCGTTTAAGGTAGGGCTCCCCTAGCCTTAGGCTAGGGCACCACTGGGCTTAAGCTAAGGCTAGGGCTCCCCTATCCTTAGGCTAGGGCACCCCTAGGCTTAGGCTAGGGCACCCCTAGGCTTAGGCTAGGGCTCCCCTAACATTAGGTTGGGGCACCCCTAAGCTTAGGCTAAGGCTAGGGCTCCCCTAACCTTAGGCTAGGGCACCCCTAGCCTTAGGCTATGGTACCCCTAAGCTTAGGCTAAGGCTAGGGCTCCCCTAGTCATAGGCTAGGGCACCCCTAAGCTTAGGCTAAGACTAGGGCTCCCCTAGCCCTAGGCTAGGGCACCACTAGGCTTAGGCTAGGACACCACTAGGCTTAGGCTAGGGCACCCCTAGGCTTAGGCTAGGGCTCCCCTCGCCTTAGCTAGGGCTCCCATAGGCTTAGGCCAAGCCTAGGGCTCCCCTAGCTAGAGGATAGGGCACCCCTAGGCTTAGGCTAGGGCGCCCCTAGCCTTAGGCTAGGGCTCCCCTAGCCTGGGCTAGTGCACCCCTAGGCTTAGGCGAAGGCTATGACTCCCCTAGCCTCAGGCTAGGGCTCCCCTAGGCTTAGACTAGGGCACCCCTATTCTTAGGCTAGGGCTCCACTAGCCTTAGGCTAGGGCGCCCTTAGGCTTAGGCTAAGGCTAGGGCTCCCCTAACCTTAGGCTAGGGTTCCGCTAGCCTTAGGCTAGGGCACCCATAGTTTTGGGCTAAGGCTAGGGTAGGGCACCCATAGGTTTGTGCTAAGGCTAGGGCTCCCCTAGCCTTAGGCTAGCGCACCCCTAAGC
Organism: Tenrec ecaudatus; assembly: GCF_050624435.1. NCBI lineage: Eukaryota > Metazoa > Chordata > Mammalia > Afrosoricida > Tenrecidae > Tenrec > Tenrec ecaudatus. The sequence goes on from NW_027457644.1 coordinate 19,126, forward strand.
TTAGGCTAGGGCTAGGGCTCCCCTAGCCTTAGGCTAGGGCACCCCTAGCCTTAAGCTAGGGCACCCCTAGGCTTAGGCTAGGGCACCCCTAGGTTTAGGCTAGGGCTCCCCTAACATTAGGTTCGGGCACCCCTAAGCTTAGGCTAAGGCTAGGGCTCCCCTAACCTTAGGCTAGGGCACCCCTAAGCTTAGGGTAGGGCTAGGGCTCCCCTAGTTTTAGGCTAGCGCACCCCTAAGCTTAGGCTAGGGCTAGGGCTCCCCTAGGTTTCGGCTAGGGCACCCCTAGGCTTAGGCTAGGGTTCCCCTAGCCTTAGGCTAGGGCTCCCCTAGGCTTAGGCTAGGACACCCCTAGGCTTGGGTTAAGCCTTGGGCTCCCCTACACTTAGGCTAGGGCTCTACTAGCCCTAGGCTAGGGCACCCCTATGCTTAGGCTAGGGCACCCCTAGCCTTATGCTAAGCCTAGGGCTCCCTTAGCCTTAGGCTAGGGCTCTCCTAGCCCTAGGATAGGGCACCCCTAACCTTAGGCTAAGGCTAGGACTCCCCTAGCCTTAGGCTATGGCACCCGTAGGCTCAGGGTAGGGCACTCCTAGGCTCAGGCTAGGGCACCCCTAGGCTTAGGCTACGGCACTCCTAAGCTTAGGGTAAGGCTAGGGCTCCCCTAGCCTCAGGCTAGGGCACCCCTAGGCTTAGGTTAGGGCTCCCCTAACCTTAGGTTAGTGCACCCCTAGGCTTAGGCTAAGACTAGGTCTCCCGTAGCCTTAGGCTAGGGCACCCCTAGGCTTAGGCTAAGGATATGGCTCCCCTAGCCTTGCCTTAGGCACCCATAGGCTTAGTCTAAGGTTAGGGGTGCCCTAGCCTAAGGCTACGGCTCTCCTAGCCCTAGACTAGGGCACACCTAGGCTTAGGCTAGGGCACCCCTAGGCTTAGGCTATGGCACCCCTAGGCTTAGGCTAGGGCAATCCTAGGCTAGACTAACGTTAGGGCTCCTCTAGCCTCAGGCTAGGGCACCCGTAGGCTCAGGCTAGGACCCCCTTAGGCTCATGCTAGGGTACCCCTAGGTTTAGGCGAAGGCTAGGGCTCCCCTAGGCTCAGGATAGGTCACCCCTAGGCTTAGGTTAGGGCACCCCTAGGCTTAGGCTAGGGCACCCCTAAGCTTAGGCTGGGGCTACCCTAGCCTTAGGCTAGGCCTCCCCTAGACTTAGTCTAGGGCACCCCTAGGCTTAGGCTAAGGATATGGCTCCCCTAGCCTTGGCTTAGGCACTCATAGGCTTAGTCTAAGGCTAGGGCTCCCCTAGCCTTAGGCTAGGGCTCCCGTAGGCTTAGGCTAGGGCTCCCCTAGCCTTAGATTAGGGCTCCCCTAGCCTAAGTCTAGGGCTCCCCTAGCCTTAGGCTAGGGCACCCCTAGGCTTAGGCTAGGGCTCCCCTAGGCTTAGGTTAGGGCTCCCCTAGCCTTAGGCTAGGGCTCTACTAGCCCTAGGCTAGGGCACCCCTATGCTTAGGCTAGGGCACCCCTAGCCTTAGGCTAAGCCTAGGGCTCCCTTAGCCTTAGGCTAGGGCTCTCCTAGCCCGAGGCTAGGGCAGCCCTAGCCTTAGGCTAAGGCTAGGACTCCCCTAGTCTTAGGCTATGGCACCCGTAGGCTCAGGCTAGGGCACTCCTAGTCTCATTGTAGTGCACCCCTAGGCTTTGGCTACGGCATTCCTAAGCTGAGGCTAAGGCTAGAGCTCCCCTAGCCTCAGGCTAGGGCACTCTTAGGCTTAGACGAGGGCACCCCTAGGATTAGGCTATGGCATCCATAGTCTTAGGCTAGGGAACCCCTAGGCTGAGGCTAGGGCACCTGTAGGCTTAGGCTGGGGCACCCCTAGGCTTAGTCTGGGGCACCCCTAGCCTTAGATTAGGTCTCCCATAGCCTAAGTCTAGGGCTCCCCTAGCCTTAGCCTAGGGCACCCCTAGGCTTAGGCTAAGGCTAGGGCTCCCCTAGCCTAAGGCAGGGCACCAATAGGCTTAGGCTAGGGCACCCCTAGCATTAGGCTAGGGCACCCCTAGGCTTAGGCTAGGGCACCCCTAGGCTTAGGCTACGGCTCCCCTAACCTCAGGCTAGCGCATCGCTAGTCTCAGGCTAGGGCACCCCTAGGCTTAGGCTAGGGCTCCCCTAGCCTTATGCTAGGGCTCCCCTAGCCTTGGCTAGGGAACCCCTAGGCTTAGGCTAGGGCACCCCTAAGCTTAGGCTAGGGCTCCACTACCCTTAGGCTAGGGTTCCCCTAGCCTTAGGCTAGGGCACCCCTAGGCTTAAGCTAGGGCTCCCCTAGCCTTAGGCTAGGGCTCCCCTAGCCTTAGGCAAGGGCTACCCTAGCCTTAGGCTAGGGCTCCCCTAGCCTTAGGCTGGGGCACCCCTAGCCTTAGGTTAAGGCTAGGGCTCCCCTAGCCTTAGGCTAGGGCTCCCCAATCCTTAGGCTAGGGCTCCTCCAGCCTCAGGCTAGGGCACCCCTAGGCTTAGGCTAAGGATAGGGCACCCCTAGGCGTAGAGTAGATCACCCCTAAGCTTAGGACAGGGCACCCCTAGGCTTAGGCTAGGGCTCCCCTAGGCTTCGTTTAAGGTAGGGCTCCCCTAGCCTTAGGCTAGGGCACCACTGGGCTTAAGCTAAGGCTAGGGCTCCCCTATCCTTAGGCTAGGGCACCCCTAGGCTTAGGCTAGGGCACCCCTAGGCTTAGGCTAGGGCTCCCCTAACATTAGGTTGGGGCACCCCTAAGCTTAGTCTAAGGCTAGGGCTCCCCTAACCTTAGGCTAGGGCACCCCTAGCTTTAGGCTATGGCACCCATAAGCTTAGGCTAAGGCTAGGGCTCCCCTAGTCATAGGCTAGGGCACCCCTAAGCTTAGGCTAAGACTAGGGCTCCCCTAGCCCTAGGCTAGGGCACCACTAGGCTTAGGCTAGGGCACCACTAGGCTTAGGCTAGGGCACCCCTAGGCTTAGGCTAGGGCTCCCCTCGCCTTAGCTAGGGCTCCCCTAGGCTTAGGCCAAGCCTAGGGCTCCCCTAGCCGTAGGCTAGGGCACCCCTAGGCTTAGGCTAGGGCGCCCCTAGCCTTAGGCTAGGGCTCCCCTAGCCTGGGCTAGTGCACCCCTAGGCTTAGGCGAAGGCTATGAATCCCCTAGCCTCAGTCTAGGGCTCCCCTAGGCTTAGACTAGGGCACCCCTATTCTTAGGCTAGGGCTCCACTAGCCTTAGGCTAGGGCACCCTTAGGCTTAGGCTAAGGCTAGGGCTCCCCTAACCTTAGGCTAGGGTTCCGCTAGCCTTAGGCTAGGGCACCCATAGGTTTGTGCTAAGGCTAGGGCTCCCCTAGCCTTAGGCTAGCGCACCCCTAAGCTTAGGCTAGGGCTAGGGCTCCCCTAGCCTTAGGCTAGGGCTCCCCTAGCCTTAAGCTAGGGCACCCCTAGGCTTAGGCTAGGGCACCCCTAGGCTTAGGCTAGGGCTCCCCTAACATTAGGTTCGGGCACCCCTAAGCTTAGGCTAAGGCTAGGGCTCCCCTAACCTTAGGCTAGGGCACCCCTAGGCTTAGGGTAGGGCTAGGGCTCCCCTAGTTTTAGGCTAGCGCACCCCTAAGCTTAGGCTAGGGCTAGGGCTCCCCTAGGTTTCGGCTAGGGCACCCCTAGGCTTAGGCTAGGGTTCCCCTAGCCTTAGGCTAGGGCTCCCCTAGCCTAAGGCTAGGGCTCCCCTAGCCTTAGGCTAGGGCACCCCTAGGCTTAGGCTAGGACTCCCCTAGGCTTGAGTTAAGCCTTGGGCTCCCCTACACTTAGGCTAGGGCTCTACTAGCCCTAGGCTAGGGCACCCCTATGCTTAGGCTAGGGCACCCCTAGCCTTATGCTAATCCTAGGGCTCCCTTAGCCTTAGGCTAGGGCTCTCCTAGCCCTAGGCTAGGGCACCCCTAACCTTAGGCTAAGGCTAGGAATCCCCTAGCCTTAGGCTATGGCACCCGTAGGCTCAGGGTAGGGCACTCCTAGGCTCAGGCTAGGGCACCCCTAGGCTTAGGCTACGGCACTCCTAAGCTTAGGGTAAAGCTAGGGCACCCCTAGGCTTAGGTTAGGGCTCCCCTAACCTTAGGTTAGTGCACCCCTAGGCTTAGGCTAAGACTAGGTCTCCCGTAGCCTTAGGCTAGGGCAACCCTAGGCTTAGGCTAAGGATATGGCTCCCCTAGCCTTGCCTTAGGCACCCATAGGCTTAGTCTAAGGTTAGGGGTGCCCTAGCCTAAGGCTACGGCTCTCCTAGCCCTAGGCTAGGGCACCCCTAGGCTTAGGCTAGGGCACCCCTAGGCTTAGGCTATGGCACCCCTAGGCTTAGGCTAGGGCAATCCTAGGCTAGACTAACGTTAGGGCTACTCTAGCCTCAGGCTAGGGCACCCGTAGGGTCAGGCTAGGACCCCCCTAGGCTCAGGCTAGGGCACCCCTAGGTTTAGGCGAAGGCTAGGGCTCCCCTAGGCTCAGGATAGGTCACCCCTAGGCTTAGGTTAGGGCACCCCTAGGCTTAGGCTAGGGCACCCCTAGGCTTAGTGTCGGGCACCCCTAGACTTAGGCTAGGTCACCCCTAGCATTAGGCTAAGGCTAGGCCTCCCCTAGCCTGAGGCTAGGGCACCCCTAAGCTTAGGCTAGGGCACCCCTAAGCTTAGGCTGGGGCTAGCCTAGCCTTAGGCTAGGCCTCCCCTAGACTTAGTCTAGGGCACCCCTAGGCTTAGTCTAAGGCTAGGGCTCCCCTAGCCTTAGGCTAGGGCTCCCGTAGGCTTAGGCTAGGGCTCCCCTAGCCTTAGATTAGGGCTCCCCTAGCCTAAGTCTAGGGCTCCCCTAGCCTTAGGCTAGGGCACCCCTAGGCTTAGGCTAGGGCTCCCCTAGGCTTAGGCTAGGGCTCCCCTAGCCTTAGGCTAGGGCTCTACTAGCCCTAGGCTAGGGCACCCCTATGCTTAGGCTAGGGCACCCCTAGCCTTAGGCTAAGCCTAGGGCTCCCTTAGCCTTAGGCTAGGGCTCTCCTAGCCCGAGGCTAGGGCAGCCCTAGCCTTAGGCTAAGGCTAGGACTCCCCTAGTCTTTGGCTATGGCACCCGTAGGCTCAGGCTAGGGCACTCCTAGTCTCATTGTAGTGCACCCCTAGGCTTTGGCTACGGCATCCCTAAGCTGAGGCTAAGGCTAGAGCTCCCCTAGCCTCAGGCTAGGGCACCCCTAGGCTTAGACGAGGGCACCCCTAGGATTAGGCTAGGGCATCCATAGTCTTAGGCTAGGGAACCCCTAGGTTTAGGCTAGGGCACCTGTAGGCTTAGGCTGGGGCACCCCTAGGCTTAGGCTGGGGCACCCCTAGGCTTAGGCTGGGGCACACCTAGGCTTAGGTTAGGGCTCCCCTAGCCTTAGATTAGGGCTCCCCTAGCCTAAGTCTAGGGCTCCCCTAGCCTTAGGCTAGGGCACCCCTTGGCTTAGGCTAGGGCTCCCCTAGGCTTAGGCTAGGGCTCCCCTAGCCTTAGGCTAGGGCTCTACTAGCCCTAGGCTAGGGCACCCCTATGCTTAGGCTAGGGCACCCCTAGCCTTAGGCTAAGCCTAGGGCTCCCTTATCCTTAGGCTAGGGCTCTCCTAGCCCGAGGCTAGGGCACCCCTAGCCTTAGGCTAAGCCTAGGCCTCCCATAGCCTTAGGCTAGGGCACCCCTAGGCTTAGGCTAAGACTAGGGCTCGCCTAACCTTAGGCTAGGGCTCTCATAGCCCTAGGCTACGGCACCCCTAGGCTTAGGTTAGGGCAGTCCTAGGCTTAGGCTAGGGCACCCCTAGCCTAAGGCTAAGGCTAGGACTCCCCTAGCCTTAGGATAGGGCTGTCCTAGCCCTAGGATAGGGCACCCCTAGGCTTAGGGTAGGGCTCTCCTAGCCCTAGGCTAGGGCACCCCTATGTTTAGGCTAGGGCACCCCTAGCCTTATGCTAAGCCTAGGGCTCCCTTAGCCTTAGGTTAGGGCTCTCCTAGCCCTAGGCTAGGGCACCCCTAGCCTTAGGCTAAGGCTAGGACTCCCCTAGCCTTAGGCTATGGCACCCGTAGGCTCAGGGTAAGGCACTCCTAGGCTCAGGCTAGGGCACCCCTAGGCTTAGGCTACGGCACTCCTAAGCTTAGGGTAAGGCTAGGGCTCCCATAGCCTCAGGCTAGGGCACCCCTAGGCTTAGGTTAGGGCTCACCTAACCTTAGATTAGTGCACCCCTAGGCTTAGGCTAAGACTAGGTCTCCCGTAGCCTTAGGCTAGGGCACCCCTAGGCTTAGGCTAAGGATATGGCTCCACTAGCCTTGCCTTAGGCACCCATAGGCTTAGTCTAAGGTTAGGGGTGCCCTAGCCTAAGGCTACGGCTCTCCTAGCCCTAGGCTAGGGCACCCCTCGGCTTAGGCTAGGGCACCCCTAGGCTTAGGCTATGGCACCCCCAGGCTTAGGCTAGGGCAATCCTAGGCTAGACTAACGTTAGGGCTCCTCTAGCCTCAGGCTAGGGCACCCGTAGGCTCAGGCTAGGACCCCCCTAGGCTCAGGCTAGGGCACCCCTAGGTTTAGGCGAAGGCTAGGGCTCCCCTAGGCTCAGGATAGGTCACCCCTAGGCTTAGGTTAGGGCACCCCTAGGCTTACGCTAGGGCACTCCTAGGCTTAGTGTCGGGCACCCCTAGCCTTAGGCTAAGGCTAGGCCTCCCTTAGCCTAAGGCTAGGGCACCCCTAGGCTTAGGCTAGGGCACCCCTAGGCTTAGGCTAAAGCTAGGGCTCCCTTAGCCTAAGGCAAGGGCACCCCTAGGCTTAGGCTAGGGCACCCCTAGGCTTAGGCTAGGGCACCCCTAGCATTAGGCTAAGGCTAGGCCTCCCCTAGCCTGAGGCTAGGGCACCCCTAAGCTTAGGCTAGGGCACCCCTAAGCTTAGGCTGGGGCTACCCTAGCCTTAGGCTAGGCCTCCCCTAGACTTAGTCTAGGGCACCCCTAGGCTTAGGCTAAGGATATGGCTCCTCTAGCCTTGGCTTAGGCACCCATAGGCTTAGTCTAAGGCTAGGGCTCCCCTAGCCTTAGGCTAGGGCTCCCGTAGGCTTTGGCTAGGGCTCCCCTAGCCTTTGATTAGGGCTCCCATAGCCTAAGTCTAGGGCTCCCCTAGCCTTAGGCTAGGGCACCCCTAGGCTTAGGCTAGGGCTCCCCTAGGCTTAGGCTAGGGCTCCCCTAGCCTTAGGCTAGGGCTCTACTAGCCCTAGGCTAGGGCACCCCTAGGCTTAGGCTAGGGCACCCCTAGCCTTAGGCTAAGCCTAGGGCTCCCTTATCCTTAGGCTAGGGCTCTCCTAGCCCGAGGCTAGGGCACCCCTAGCCTTAGGCTAAGCCTAGGGCTCCCTTAGCCTTAGGCTAGGGCTCTCCTAGCCCGAGGCTAGGGCAGCCCTAGCCTTAGGCTAAGGCTAGGACTCCCCTAGTCTTAGGCTATGGCACCCGTAGGCTCAGGCTAGGGCACTCCTAGTCTCATTGTAGGGCACCCCTAGGCTTAGGCTACGGCATCCCTAAGCTTAGGCTAAGGCTAGAGCTCCCCTAGCCTCAGTCTAGGGCACCCCTAGGCTTAGACGAGGGCACCCCTAGGATTAGGCTAGGGCATCCATAGTCTTAGGCTAGGGAACCCCTAGGCTTAGGCTAGGGCACCTGTAGGCTTAGGCTGGGGCACCCCTAGGCTTAGGCTGGGGCACCCCTAGGCTTAGGCTGGGGCACACCTAGGCTTAGGCTAGGGCTCCCCTAGCGTTAGATTAGGGCTCCCCTAGCCTAAGTCTAGGGCTCCCCTAGCCTTAGGCTAGGGCTCTACTAGCCCTAGGCTAGGGCACCCCTATGCTTAGGCTAGGGCACTACTATCCTTAGGCTAAGCCTAGGGCTCCCTTATCCTTAGGCTAGGGCTCTCCTAGCCCGAGGCTAGGGCACCCTTAGCCTTAGGCTAAGCCTAGGCCTCCCATAGCCTTAGGCTAGGGCACCCCTAGGCTTAGGCTAAGACTAGGGCTCGCCTAACCTTAGGCTAGGGCTCTCAAAGCCCTAGGCTAGGGGACCCCTAGGCTTAGGCTAGGGCAGTCCTAGGCTTAGGCTAGGGCATCCCTAGCCTAAGGCTAAGGCTAGGACTCCCCTAGCCTTAGGATAGGGCTGTCCTAGCCCTAGGCTAGGGCACCCCTAGGCTTAGGCTAGGGCTCTCCTAGCCCTAGGCTATGGCACCCCTAGGCTTAGGCTAAGGCACCCCTAGGCTTTACTAGGGCACCCCGAGCCTTAGGCTAAGGCTAGGGCTCCCCTAGCCTTAGGCTATGGCACCCCTAGGCTTAGGCTAGGCCAATCCTAGGCTAGACTAACGCTAGGGCTACTCTAGCCTCAGGGTAGGGCACTCGTAGGCTCACGCTAGGGCACCCCTAATCTCAGGCTAGGGCACCCCTAGGCTTAGGCTAGGGCACACCTAGGCTTAGGCTAGGGCACCCCTAGGCTTAGGCTAAGGCTAGGGCTCCCCTAGCCCAAGGCTAGGGCACCCCTAGACACAGGCTAGGGCAACCTTAGACTTAGACTAGGGCACCCGTAAGCTTAGGCTAGGGCACCCCTAGGCTTAGACTAAGGCTAGGGCTCCCCTATCCCAAGGCTAGGGCACCCCTAGACACAGGCTAGGGCACCCCTAGGCTTAGGCTAGGGCACCCCTAAGCTTAGGCTAGGGCACACGTAGCCTTAAGCTAAGGCTAGGGCTCCCCTAGCCTAAGGCTAGGGCACCTCTAGGCTCAGGCTAGGGCACCCCTAGGCTTAGGCTAGGGCACCCCTAGGCTTACGCTAAGGCTAGGGCTCCCCTAGCCTAAGGATAGGGCACCACTAGGCTTAGGCTAGGGCACCCCTAGCCTTAGGCTAGGGCACCCATAGGCTTAGGCTAGGGCACCCCTAGGCTTAGGCTACGGCTCCCCTAACCTCAGGCTAGGGCATCGCTAGTCTCAGGCTATGGCACCCCTAGGCTTAGGCTAGGGCACCCCTAATCTTTGGCTAGGGCACCCCTAGGCTTATGCTAAGGCTAGCGCACCCCTATGCTTAGGCTAGGGCACCCCTAAGCTTAGGCTAGGGCACCCCTAAGCTTAGGCTAGGGCTCCCCGAGCCTTAGGCTAGGGCTCCCCTAGTCTTAGGCTAGGGCACCCCTAGGCTTAGGCTAGGGCTCCCCTAGCCTTATGCTAGGGCTTCCCTAGCCTTGGCTAGGGCACCCCTAGGCTTAGGCTAGGGCACCCCTAAGCTTAGGCTAGGGCTCCACTACCCTTAGGCTAGGGCTCCCCTAGGCTAAAGTTAGGGCTCCCCTAGCCTTAGGCTAGGGCTCCCCTAGCCTTAGGCAAGGGCTCCCCTAGCCTTAGGCTAGGGCTCCCCTAGCCTTAGGCTGGGGCACCCAGAGCCTTAGGTTAAGGCTAGGGCTCCCCTAGCCTTAGGCTAGGGCTCCCCTATCCTTAGGCTAGGGCTCCCCTATCCTTAGGCTAGGGCTCCTCTAGCCTCAGGCTAGGGCACCCCTAGGCTTAGGCTAAGGATAGGGCACCCCTAGGCGTAGGCTAGATCACCCCTAAGCTTAGGCCAGGGCACCCCTAGGCTTAGGCTAGGGCTCCCCTAGGCTTCGTTTAAGGTAGGGCTCCCCTAGCCTTAGGCTAGGGCACCACTGGGCTTAAGCTAAGGCTAGGGCTCCCCTATCCTTAGGCTAGGGCACCCCTAGGCTTAGGCTAGGGCACCCCTAGGCTTAGGCTAGGGCTCCCCTAACATTAGGTTCGGGCACCCCTAAGCTTAGGCTAAGGCTAGGGCTCCCCTAACCTTAGGCTAGTGCACCCCTAGCCTTAGGCTATGGCACCCCTAAGCTTAGGCTAAGGCTAGGGCTCCCCTAGTCATAGGCTAGGGCACCCCTAAGCTTAGGCTAAGACTAGGGCTCCCCTAGCCCTAGGCTAGGGCACCACTAGGCTTAGGCTAGGGCACCCCTAGGCTTAGGCTAGGGCTCCCCTCGCCTTAGCTAGGCCTCCCCTAGGCTTAGGCCAAGCCTAGGGCTCCCCTAGCCGCATGCTAGGGCACCCCTAGGCTTAGGCTAGGGCGCCCCTAGCCTTAGGCTAGGGCTCCCCTGGCCTGGGCTAGTGCACCCCTAGGCTTAGGCGAAGGCTATGGCTCCCCTAGCCTCAGGCTAGGGCTCCCCTAGTCTTAGACTAGGCACGCCTATTCTTAGGCTAGGGCTCCACTAGCCTTAGGCTAGGGCACCCTTAGGCTTAGGCTAAGGCTAGGGCTCCCCTAACCTTAGGCTAGGGTTCCGCTAGCCTTAGGCTAGGGCACCCGTAAGTTTGTGCTAAGGCTAGGGCTCCCCTAGCCTTAGGCTAGCGCACCCCTAAGCTTAGGCTAGGGCTAGGGCTCCCCTAGCCTTAGGCTAGGGCTCCCCTAGCCTTAAGCTAGGCCACCCCTAGGCTTACGCTAGGGCACCCCTAGGCTTAGGCTAGGGCTCCCCTAACATTAGGTTCGGGCACCCCTAAGCTTAGGCTAAGGCTAGGGCTCCCCTAACCTTAGGCTAGGGCACCCCTAGGCTTAGGGTAGGGCTAGGGCTCCCCTACTTTTAGGCTAGCGCACCCCTAAGCTTAGGCTAGGGCTAGGGCTCCCCTAGGTTTCGGCTAGGGCACCCCTAGGCTTAGGCTAGGGTTCCCCTAGCCTTAGGCTAGGGCTCCCCTAGCCTAATGCTAGGGCTCCCCTAGCCTTAGGCTAGGGCACCCCTAGGCTTGGGTTAAGCCTTGGGCCCCCTACACTTAGGCTAGGGCTCTACTAGCCCTAGTCTAGGGCACCCCTATGCTTAGGCTAGGGCACCCCTAGCCTTATGCTAAGCCTAGGGCTCCCTTAGCCTTATGCTAGGGCTCTCCTAGCCCTAGGCTAGGGCACCCCTAGCCTTAGGCTAAGGCTAGGACTCCCCTAGCCTTAGGCTATGGCACCCGTAGGCTCAGGGTAGGGCACTCCTAGGCTCAGGCTAGGGCACCCCTAGGCTTAGGCTACGGCACTCCTAAGCTTAGGGTAAGGCTAGGGCTCCCCTAGCCTCAGGCTAGGGCACCCCTAGGCTTAGGTTACGGCTCCCCTAACCTTAGGTTCGGGCACCCCTAAGCTTAGGCTAAGGCTAGGGCTCCCCTAACCTTAGGCTAGGGCACCCCTAGGCTTAGGGTAGGGCTAGGGCTCCCCTACTTTTAGGCTAGCGCACCCCTAAGCTTAGGCTAGGGCTAGGGCTCCCCTAGGTTTCGGCTAGGGCACCCCTAGGCTTAGGCTAGGGTTCCCCTAGCCTTAGGCTAGGGCTCCCCTAGCCTAATGCTAGGGCTCCCCTAGCCTTAGGCTAGGGCACCCCTAGGCTTAGGCTAGGGCTCCCCTAACATTAGGTTCGGGCACCCCTAAGCTTAGGCTAAGGCTAGGGCTCCCCTAACCTTAGGCTAGGGCACCCCTAGGCTTAGGGTAGGGCTAGGGCTCCCCTACTTTTTGGCTAGCGCACCCCTAAGCTTAGGCTAGGGCTAGGGCTCCCCTAGGTTTCGGCTAGGGCACCCCTAGGCTTAGGCTAGGGTTCCCCTAGCCTTAGGCTAGGGCTCCCCTAGCCTAATGCTAGGGCTCCCCTAGCCTTAGGCTAGGGCACCCCTAGGCTTGGGTTAAGCCTTGGGCCCCCTACACTTAGGCTAGGGCTCTACTAGCCCTAGTCTAGGGCACCCCTATGCTTAGGCTAGGGCACCCCTAGCCTTATGCTAAGCCTAGGGCTCCCTTAGCCTTATGCTAGGGCTCTCCTAGCCCTAGGCTAGGGCACCCCTAGCCTTAGGCTAAGGCTAGGACTCCCCTAGCCTTAGGCTATGGCACCCGTAGGCTCAGGGTAGGGCACTCCTAGGCTCAGGCTAGGGCACCCCTAGGCTTAGGCTACGGCACTCCTAAGCTTAGGGTAAGGCTAGGGCTCCCCTAGCCTCAGGCTAGGGCACCCCTAGGCTTAGGTTACGGCTCCCCTAACCTTAGGTTAGTGCACCCCTAGGCTTAGGCTAAGACTAGGTCTCCCGTAGCCTTAGGCTAGGGCACCCCTAGGCTTAGGCTAAGGATATGGCTCCCCTAGCCTTGCCTTAGGCACCCATAGGCTTAGTCTAAGGTTAGGGGTGCCCTAGCCTAAGGCTACGGCTCGCCTAACCCTAGGCTAGGGCACCCCTAGGCTTAGGCTAGGGCACCCCTAGGCTTAGGCTATGGCACCCCTAGGCTTAGGCTAGGGCAATCCTAGGCTAGACAAACGTTAGGGCTCCTCTAGCCTCAGGCTAGGGCACCCGTAGGCTCAGGCTAGGACCCCCCGAGGCTCAGGCTAGGGCACCCCTAGGTTTAGGCGAAGGCTAGGGCTCCCCTAGGCTCAGGATAGGTCACCCCTAGGCTTGGGCTAGGGCACCCCTAAGCTTAGGCTAAAGCTAGGGCTTCCTTAGCCTAAGGCAAGGGCACCCCTAGGCTTAGGCTAGGGCAACCCTAGCATTAGGCTAAGGCTAGGCCTCCCCTAGCCTGAGGCTAGGGCACCCCTAAGCTTAGGCTAGGGCACCCCTAAGCTTAGGCTGGGGCTACCCTAACCTTAGGCTAGGCCTCCCCTAGACTTAGTCTAGGGCACCCCTAGGCTTAGGCTAAGGATATGGCTCCCCTAGCCTTGGCTTAGGCACCCATAGGCTTAGTCTAAGGCTAGGGCTCCCCTAGCCTTTGGCTAGGGCTCCCGTAGGCTTAGGCTAGGGCTCCCCTAGCCTTAGATTAGGGCTCCCCTAGCCTAAGTCTAGGGCTCCCCTAGCCTTAGGCTAGGGCACCCCTAGGCTTAGGCTAGGGCTCCCCTAGGCTTAGGCTAGGGCTCCCCTAGCCTTAGGCTAGGGCTCTACTAGCCCTAGGCTAGGGCACCCCTAGCCTTAGGCTAAGCCTAGGGCTCCCTTAGCCTTAGGCTAGGGCTCTCCTAGCCCGAGGCTAGGGCAGCCCTAGCCTTAGGCTAAGGCTAGGACTCCCCTAGTCTTAGGCTATGGCACCCGTAGGCTCAGGCTAGGGCACTCCTAGTCTCATTGTAGGGCACCCCTAGGCTTAGGCTACGGCATCCCTAAGCTTAGGCTAAGGCTAGAGCTCCCCTAGCCTCAGGCTAGGGCACCCCTAGGCTTAGACGAGGGCACCCCTAAGATTAGGCTAGGGCATCCATAGTCTTAGGCTAGGGAACCCCTAGGCTTAGGCTAGGGCACCTGTAGGCTTAGGCTGGGGCACCCCTAGGCTTAGGCTGGGGCACCCCTAGGCTTAGGCTGGGGCACACCTAGGCTTAGGCTAGGGCTCCCCTAGCCTTAGGCTAGTGCACCCCTTGGCTAAGACTAAGACTAGGGCTCCCGTAGCCTTAGGTTAGGGCACCCCTAGGCTTAGGTTAAAGCTAGGGCTCCGCTAGCCTTATGCTAGGGCAGCCCTAGGCTTGGCTAAGGCTTGGAATCCCCTATCCTTAGGCTAGGGATCCCCTAGCCTTAGGCAAGGGCTCTCCTAGCCCTAGGCTAGGGCACCCCTAGGCTTAGGCTAGGACACCCCTAGGCTTAGACTAGGGCACCCCTAGGCTTAGGCTAGGGCTCCCCTAGCCTTAGGTTAGGGCTCCCCAAGCCTTAGGCTATGGGACCCCTAGGCTTAGGCTAGGGCAACCCTAGGCTAGACTAACGCTAGGGCTCCTCTAGCCTCAGGCTAGGGCACCCTTAGGCTCAGGCTAGGACACCCCTAGGCTCAGGCTAGGGCACCCCTAGGCTTAGGCTAAGGCTAGGGCTCCCCTAGCCTCAGGCTAGGTCACCCCTAGTCTTAGGCTAGGGCACGCCTAGGCTTAGGCTAGGGGACCCCTAGGCTTAGGCTAGGGCACGCCTAGGCTTAGGCGAAGGCTAGGGCTCCCCTAGCCTAAGGCTAGGGCACCCCTACGCTTAGGGTAGGGCACCCCTAAGCTTAGCTGGGGCTCCCCTAGCCTTAGGCTAGACCTCCCCTAGACTTAGGCTAGGGCACCCCTAGGCTTAGGCTAAGGATATGGCTCCCCTAGCCTTAGCTTAGGCACCCATAGCCTTAGTCTAAGGCTAGGGCTCCCCAAGCCTTAGGCTAGGGCTCCCCAAGGCTTAGGCTAGGGCTCCCCTAGCCTTAGGCTAGGGCTCTACTAGCCCTAGGCTAGGGCACCCCTATGCTTAGGCTAGGGCACCCATAGCCTTAGGCTAAGCCTAGGGCTCCCCTAGCCTTAGGTTAGGGCTCTCATAGCCCTAGGCTAGGGCACCCCTAGGCTTATGCTAGGGCACCCCTGGGCTTAGGCTAGGGCTCCCCTAGCCTTAGGCTATGGCACCCCTAGGCTTAGGTTAGGGCAATCCTAGGCTAGACTAACGCTAGGGATCCTCTAGCCTCAGGCTAGGGCACCCGTAGGCTCAGGCTAGGGCACTCCTAGGCTGAGGCTAGGGCACCCCTAGGCTTAGGCTAGGGCACCCCTAGGCTTAGACTAAGGCTAGGGATCCCCTAGCCTCACGCTAGGGCACCCCTAGGCTCAGGCTACGGCACGCCTAGGCTTAGGTTAGGGCACCCTTAGGCATAGGCTAAGGCACCCCTAGGCTTAGGCTAAGGCTAGGGCTCCCCTAACCTAAGGCTAGCGCACTCCTAGGCGCAGGCTAGGGCACCCATAGGCTTAGGCTAGGGCACCTGTAGGCTTAGGCTGGGGCACCCCTAGGCTTAGGCCAGGGCACCCCTAGGCTTAGGCTAGGGCACCCCTAGGCTTAGGCTAAGGATAGGGCTCCCCTAGCCTAAGGCTAGGGCACACGTAGGCTTAGGCTAGGGCACCACTAGGCTTAGGCTAGGGCACCCCTAGCCTTAGGCTAGGGCACCCCTAGGCTTAGGCTTCGGCTCCCCTAACCTCAGGCTAGGGCATCGCTAGTCTCAGGATATGGCACCCCTAGGCTTAGGCTAGGGCACCCCTAGGCTTAGGTTAGGGCACCCCTAATCTTAGGCTAGGGCACCCCTATGCTTAGGCTAGGGCACCCCTAGGCTTAGGTTTGGGCACCCCTAGGCTTATGCTAAGGCTAGGGCTCCCCTAGCCTAACGTTAGGGCACCACTAGGTTCAGGCTAGGGCACCCCTAGGCTTGGGCTAGGGCACCCCTAGCCTAAGGCTACGGCACCCCTGGGCTTAGGCTAGGGCACCCTTAGTCTTAGGCTAGGGAACCCCTAGGCTTAGGCTAGGCCAATCCTAGGCTAGACTAACGCTAGGGCTACTCTAGCCTCAGGCTAGGGCACCCGTAGGCTGACGCTAGGGCACCCCTAGGCTCAGGCTAGGGCACCCCTAGGCTTAGGCTAGGGCACACCTAGGCTTAGGCTAAGGCTAGGGCTCCCCTAGCCTAATGCTAGGGCACCCCTAGACTCAGGCTAGGGCACCCTTAGGCTTAGACTAGGGCACCCGTAAGCTTAGGCTAGGGCACCCCTAGGCTTAGGCTTGGGCAACTCTAGCCTTAGGCTAAGGCTAGGGCTCCCCTAGGCTTAGGCTAGGGCACCCCTAATCTTAGGCCAGGGCACCCCTATGCTTAGGCTAGCGCACCCCTAGGCTTAGGCTTGGGCACCCCTAGGATTAGGCTAAGGCTATGGCTCCCCTAGGCTAACCCTAGGGCACCATTAGGCTCAGGCTAGGGCACCCCAAGCCTTAGGCTAGGGCACCCCTAGGCTTAGGCTAAGGCTAGGGCTCCCCTAGCCTAAGGTTAGGGCACCCCTGGGCTTAGGCTAGGGCACCCTTAGTCTTAGGCTAGGGGACCCCTAGACTTAGACTAGGGTACCCCTAGGCTTAGGCTAAGGCTAGGGCTCCCCTAGACTAAGGCTTGGGCCCCACTAGGCTCAGGCTAGGGCACCCCTAGGCTTAGGCTAAGGCTAGGGCTCCCCTAGCCTTAGGATAGGCCTCCCATAGCCTTAGGCTAGGGCACCCCTAGGCTTAGGCTAGGGCACCCCTAGGGTTCGGCTGGGGCACCCCTAGCCTAAGGCTAAGGCTAGGACTCCCCTAGCCTATGGCTATGGCACCCCTAGGCTCAGGCTAGGTCACCACTATCCTTAGGCTAGGGTTCCCCTAGCCTAAGGCTAGGGCTCCCCTAGCCTTAGGCTAGGGCACCCCTAGGCTTAGGCTAAGCCTAGGGCTCCCCTAGCCTTAGGCTAGGGCATCCCTAAGCTTAGGCTAGAGCATCCCTAGGCGTAGGCTAAGCCTAGGGCTCCCCTAGCCTAAGGCTAGGGCTCTCCTAGCCCTAGGCTAGGGCACCCCTAGGCTTAGGCTAGGGCACCCCTAGGCTTTGACTAGGGCACCCCCAACCTTAGGTTAAGGCTAGGGCTCCCCTAGCCTTAGTCTATGGCACCCCTAGGCTTAGGCTATGCCAATCCTAGGCTAGACTAACGCTAGGGCTACTCTAGCCTCAGGCTAGGGCACCCGTAGGCTCAAGCTAGGGCACCCCTAGGCTTAGGCTAAGGCTAGGGCTCCCCTAGCCTAAGGCCAGTGCACCCCTAGACTCAGGCTAGGGCACCCTTAGGCTTACACTTGGGCACCCGTATGCTTAGGCTAGGGCACCCCTAGGCTTAGGCTATGGCTATGGCTCCCCTAGCCTAAGGCTAGGACACCACTATGCTTAGGCTAGGGCACCCCTAGGCTTAGGCTAGGGCATCCTTAGGCTTAGGCTAAGGCTAGGGTACCCCTAGGCTTAGGCTAGGGTACCGCTAGGCTTAGGCTAAGGTTAGGGCTCCCCTAGCCTAAGGCTAGGGCACACTTAGGCTTAGGCTAGGGCACCCCTAAGCTTAGGCTAGGGCACACGTAACCTTAAGCTAAGGCTAGGGCTCCCCCAGCCTAAGGCTAGGGCACCCCTAAGCTCAGGCTAGGGCACACCTAGGCTTAGGCTAGGGAACCCCTAGGCTTAGTCTAAGGCTAGGGCTCCCGTAGCCTAAGGCTCAGGCACCACTAGGCTTATGCTAGGGCACCCCTAGCCTTAGGCTAGGGCACCCCTAGGCTTAGGCTACGGCTCCGCTAACCTCAGGCTAGGGCATCGCTAGTCTCAGGCTATGGCACCCCTAGGCTTAGGCTAGGGCACCCCTAAGCTTTGGCTAGGGCACCCCTAGGCTTATTCTAAGGCTAGCGCACCGCTAGGCTTAGGCTAGGGCACCCCTAGGCTTAGGCTAAGGCTAAGGCACCCATAGGCTTGGTCTAAGGTTAGTGCTCCCCTAGCCTTAGACTAGGGCACCCCTATTCTTAGGTTAGGGCTCCCCTAGCATTAGTCTAGGGCACTCCTAGACTTAGGCTAAGGCTAGGGCTCCCCTAGCCTTGACTAGGGCACCCCTAAGCTTAGGCTAAGGCTAGTGCTCCACTAGCCTTAGGATAGGGCTCCCCTAGCCTTAGGCTAGAGCACCCCTAGACTAAGGCAAAGTCTAGGGCTCCCCTAACCTTAGGTTAGGGCACCCCTTGGCTTAGGCTATGGCACCCCTAAGCTTAGGCTAGGGCTCCCCTAGCCTTAGGCTAGGGCTCCCCTAGCCTTAGGCTAGGGCTCCCCTAGGCTTCGGTTAGGGCACCCCTAGGCTTAGGCTAGGGCTCCCCTAGCCTTAGGCTAGGGCTCCCCTAGCCTTAGGCTGGGGCACCCCTAGCCTTAGGCTAAGGCTAGGGCTCCCCTAGGATTAGGCTAGGGCTCCCCTAGCCTTAGGCTAGGGCTCCCCTAGCCTTAGGCTGGGGCACCCCTAGGCTTACGCTAGGGAACCGATAGGCTTAGGCTAGGGCTCCCCTAGCCTTAGGCTAGGGCTACCCTTGCCTTAGGCTGGGGCACCCCTAGGCTTAGGCAAAGTCTAGGGCTCCCCTAGACTTAGGCTAGGGCTCCCCTAGCCTTAGGCTAGGGTCCCCTAGGCTTAGGCTAAGGCACCCCTAGGCTTAGGCTAAGCCTAGGGCTCCTCTAGCCGTAGGCTTGGGAACCCCTAGGCTTAGGCTGGGGCACCCCTAGCCTTAGGCTAGTGCACCCCTAGACTCAGGCTAGGGCACCCTTAGGATTACACTAGGGCACCCGTATGCTTAGGCTAGGGCACCCCTAGGCTTAGGCTATGGCTAGGTCTCCCCTAGCCTAAGGCTAGGACACCACTATGCTTAGGCTAGGGCACCCCTAGGCTTAGGCTAGGGCATCCTTAGGCTTAGGCTAAGGCTAGGGTAACCCTAGACTTAGGCTAGGGTACCGCTAGGCTTAGGCTAAGGTTAGGGCTCCCCTAGCCTAAGGCTAGGTCACCCCTAGACTTAGGCTAAGGCTCCCCTAGCCTTAGGCTACGGCACCCATAGGCTTGGGCTAAGGTTAGGAATCCCCTAGCCTTAGGCTAAGGCACCCATAGGCTTGGGATAAGGTTAGGGTTCCCCTAGCCTTAGGCTAAGGCACCCATAGGCTTGGGATAAGGTTATGGCTCCCCTAGCCTTAGGATAGGGCTCCCCTATCCTTAGGCTAGGGCACCCCTAGGCTTAGGCTAGGGCACCCCTAGGCTTAGGCTAAGGCTAGGGCTCCCCTAGCCTTAGGCTAGGGAACCACTAGGCTTAGGCTAGGGCACACCTAGGCTTAGGCTAACGCTGGGGCTCCCCTAGCATTAGGCTAGGGCTCCCCTAGCCTGGGCTAGTGCACCCCTAGGCTTAGGCTAAGGCTAGGGCACCCCTAGCCTTAGGCTAGGGCTCCCCTAGCCTTGGCAAGGGCACCCCTAAGCTTAAGCTAAGACTAGTGCTCCACTAGTCTTAGGCTAGGGCTCCCCTAGCCTTAGGCTAGAGCACCCCTAGACTAAGGCTAAGACTAGGGCTCCCTTAGCCTAAGGCTAGAATACCCTTACCCTTAGTCTAATGCTAGGGTTCCCTTAGCCTTAGCCTAAGGCTCCCCTAGCCTTAGGCTAAGGCACCCATAGGCTTGGGCTAAGGTTAGGTCTCCCCTAGCCTTAGGCTAGAGCTCCCCTAGCCTTAGGCTAGGGCACCCCTAGGCTTAGGCTAAGGCTAGGGCTCCCCTAGCCTTAGGCTAGGGCACCCCTAAACTTAGGCTAGGGCTAGGGCTCCCCTAGCCTTAGGCTAGGGCTCCCCTATCCTTATGCTAGGGCACCCCTAGGCTTAGGCTAAGGCTAGGGCTCCCCTAGCCTTAGGTTAGGGCACCCCTAGGCTTAGGCTAGGGCTCCCCTAGCCGTAGTCTCGGGCACCCCTAGCCTTAGGCTCGTGCTCCCCTAGCCGTAGACTCGGGCACCCCTAGCCTTACGCTAGGGCTCCCCTAGCCTTAGGCTAGGGCACCCCTAGGCATAGGCTATGGCTAGGGCTCCCCTAGACTTGGGATAAGGCTCCCCTAGCCTTAGGCTAGGGCTCCCCTAACCTGGGCTAGTGCACCCCTAGGCTTAGGCTAAGGCTAGGGCTCCCCTAGCCTCAGGTTAGGGCTCCCCGAGGCTTAGACTAGGGCACCCCTATTCTTAGGTTAGTGCTCCACTAGCATTAGGCTAGGGCACACCAAGGCTTAGGCTAAGGCTAGGGCTCCCCTAGCCTTAGGCTAGGGCACACCTAGGCTTAGGCTAGGGCTCCCCTATCCTTAGACTCGGGCTCCACTAGCCTTAGGCTCGTGCTCCCCTAGCCTTTGGGTCGGACACCCCTAGCCTTAGGCTAGAGGTCCCCTAGCCTTGGCTAGGGCACCCCTAAGCATAGGTTAAGGCTAGGGCTCCACTAGCCTTAGGCTAGGGCTCCCCTAGCCTTGGGCTAGAGCACCCCTAGACTAAGGCTAAATCTAGGGCTCTCCTAGCCTTATGCTAGGGCACCCCTAGGCTTAGGCTAAGGCTAGGGCTCCCCTAGCCTTAGGTTAGGGCACCCCTAGGCTTAGGCTAGGGCTCCCCTAGCCGTAGTCTCGGGCACCCCTAGCCTTAGGCTCGTGCTCCCCTAGCCGTAGACTCGGGCACCCCTAGCCTTACGCTAGGGCTCCCCTAGCCTTAGACTAGGGCACCCCTATTCTTAGGTTAGGGCTCCCCTAGCATTAGGCTAGGGCACCCCTAAACTTAGGTTAAGGCTATTGCTCCACTAGCCTTTGGCTAGGGCTCCCCTAGCCTTAGGCTAGGGCTCCCCTAGCCTTGGCTAGGGCACCCCTAGGCTTAGTGTAAGGCCAGGGCTCCCCTAGACTTAGGCTAAGGCTCCCATAGGCTTTGGCTAACGTTAGGGCTCCCCTAGCTTAGGCTATGGCACCCCAGGCTTAGGCTAAGCCTAGGGCTCCCCTGGCCTTAGGCTAGGGCTTCCCTAGCCTTAGGCTAGAGCACCCCTAGGCTTTGGCTAAGTCTAGGGCTCCCCTAGCCTTAGGCTAGGGCACCCATAGGCTTAGGCTAGGGCTAGGGCTCCCCTAGCCTTAGGCTAGTGCTCCCTTAGCCTTAGTCTAGAATACCCCTAGGCTTAGGCTAAGGCTAGGGCTCCCGTAGCCTTAGCCTAAGGCTCCCCTAGCCTTAGGCTAAGGCACCCATAGGCTTAGGCTAGGGCACCCCTAAGCTTAGGCTAAGGCTAGGGCTCCCCTAGCCTTAGGCTAGGGAACCACTAGGCTTAGGCTAGGAGACCCCTAGGCTTAGGCTAAAGCTGGGGCTCCCCTAGCCTTAGACTAGGGCTCCCCTAGCCTTGGCTAGGGCACCCCTAGGCTTAGGCTAAGGCTAGTGCTCCACTAGTCTTAGGCTAGGGCTCCCCTAGCCTTAGGCTAGAGTACCCCTAGACTAAGGCTAAGACTAGGGCTCCCTTACCCTTAGGCTAGAATACCCCTACCCTTAGGCTAAGGCTAGGGCTCCCGTAGCCTTAGCCTAAAGCTCCCCTACCCTTAGGCTAAGGCACCCATAGGCTTGGGCTAAGGTTAGGGCTCCCCTAGCCTTAGGCTAGGGCTCCCCTAGCCTTAGGCTAGGGCACCCCTAGGCTTAGGCTAGGGCACCCCTAGGCTTAGGCAAAGGCTAGGGTTCCCCTAGCCTTAGGCTAGGGCACCCCTAAACTTAGGCTAGGGCTAGGGCTCCCCTAGCCTTAGGTTCGGGCAAACCTAGGCTAAGGCTAAGGTAAGGGCTCCACCAGGCCTTAGGCTAGGGCACCCCTAAGCTTAGGCTAAGTCTAGCGCTCCCCTAGCCTTAGACTTGGGCTCCCGTAGCCTTCGGCTAGGGCTCCCCTAGCCTTAGGCTAGGGCACCCCTAGGCTTAGGCTAGGGCTCCCCTAGTGTTTCGCTAGGGCACCCCTAGCCTTAGGCTA
Organism: Tenrec ecaudatus; assembly: GCF_050624435.1. Taxonomy (NCBI): domain Eukaryota; kingdom Metazoa; phylum Chordata; class Mammalia; order Afrosoricida; family Tenrecidae; genus Tenrec; species Tenrec ecaudatus. The sequence goes on from NW_027457644.1 coordinate 40,341, forward strand.
AGGCTTGGGCTCCCCTTGCCTTAGGCTAAGGCTCTCATTGCCTTAGGCTAGGGCTCCCCTAGTGTTACGCTAGGGCTCCCCTAAGCTTAGGCTAAGGCTAGGGCTTCCCTAGCCTTAGGCTAGGGCTCTCCTAGCCTTAGGTTAGGGCACCCCTAGGCTTAGGCTAAGGCTAGGGCTCCCCTAGCCTTAGGCTAGGGCACACCTAGGCTTAGGCTAGGGCTCCCCTATCCTTAGACTCGGGCTCCACTAGCCTTAGGCTCGTGCTCCCCTAGCCTTTGGGTCGGACACCCCTAGCCTTAGGCTAGAGGTCCCCTAGCCTTGGCTAGGGCACCCCTAAGCATAGGTTAAGGCTAGGGCTCCACTAGCCTTAGGCTAGGGCTCCCCTAGCCTTGGGCTAGAGCACCCCTAGACTAAGGCTAAATCTAGGGCTCTCCTAGCCTTATGCTAGGGCACCCCTAGGCTTAGTCTACGGCTAGGGCTCCCCTAGCCTTGAGATAGGGCTCCCCTAGCCTTAGGCAAGGGCACCCCTAAGCTTAGGCTAAGGCTAGGGTTCCCCTAGCCTTAGGCTAAGGCACCCCTAGCCTTAGGCTCGTGTTCCCCTAGCCTTAGGCTCGGGCACCCCTAGCCTTAGGCTAGGGCTCCCCTAGCCTTAGGCTAGGGCTCCCCTAGCCTTAGGCTAGGGCTCCCCTAGCCTTGGCTAGGGCACCCCTAAGCATAGGCTAAGTCTAGGGCTCCACTAGCCTTAGGCTAGGGCTCCCCTAGCCTTAGGCTAGAGCACCCCTAGACTAAGGCTAAATCTAGGGCACCCCTAGCTTAGGCTAAAGCTAGGGCTCCCCTAGCATTAGGCTAGGGCACGCCTAGACTTAGTCTAAGGCTAGGGCTCCCCTAGGCTTAGGCTAACGCTGGGGATCTCCTAGCCTTAGGCTAGGGCTCCCCTAGCCTTGGCTAGGGCACCCATAGGCTTAGGCTAAGGCTAGGGTTCCCCTAGCCACAGGCTAGGGCACCCCTAGCCTAGGCTAAGGCTAGGGCTCCTCTACCCTTAGGCTAGGGCTCGCCTAGCCTGGGCTAGTGCACCCCTAGGCTTAGGCTAAGGCTAGGGCTCCCCTAGCCTCAGGCTAGGGTTAGCCTAGCCTTAGACTAGGGCACCCCTATTCTTAGGTTAGGGCTCCCCTAGCATTAGGCTAGGGCACCCCTAAACTTAGGTTAAGGCTATTGCTCCACTAGCCTTTGGCTAGGGCTCCCCTAGCCTTAGGCTAGGGCTCCCCTAGCCTTGGCTAGGGCACCCCTAGGCTTAGTGTAAGGCCAGGGCTCCCCTAGACTTAGGCTAAGGCTCCCATAGGCTTTGGCTAACGTTAGGGCTCCCCTAGCTTAGGCTATGGCACCCCAGGCTTAGGCTAAGCCTAGGGCTCCCCTGGCCTTAGGCTAGGGCTTCCCTAGCCTTAGGCTAGAGCACCCCTAGGCTTTGGCTAAGTCTAGGGCTCCCCTAGCCTTAGGCTAGGGCACCCATAGGCTTAGGCTAGGGCTAGGGCTCCCCTAGCCTTAGGCTAGTGCTCCCTTAGCCTTAGTCTAGAATACCCCTAGGCTTAGGCTAAGGCTAGGGCTCCCGTAGCCTTAGCCTAAGGCTCCCCTAGCCTTAGGCTAAGGCACCCATAGGCTTAGGCTAGGGCACCCCTAAGCTTAGGCTAAGGCTAGGGCTCCCCTAGCCTTAGGCTAGGGAACCACTAGGCTTAGGCTAGGAGACCCCTAGGCTTAGGCTAAAGCTGGGGCTCCCCTAGCCTTAGACTAGGGCTCCCCTAGCCTTGGCTAGGGCACCCCTAGGCTTAGGCTAAGGCTAGTGCTCCACTAGTCTTAGGCTAGGGCTCCCCTAGCCTTAGGCTAGAGTACCCCTAGACTAAGGCTAAGACTAGGGCTCCCTTACCCTTAGGCTAGAATACCCCTACCCTTAGGCTAAGGCTAGGGCTCCCGTAGCCTTAGCCTAAAGCTCCCCTACCCTTAGGCTAAGGCACCCATAGGCTTGGGCTAAGGTTAGGGCTCCCCTAGCCTTAGGCTAGGGCTCCCCTAGCCTTAGGCTAGGGCACCCCTAGGCTTAGGCTAGGGCACCCCTAGGCTTAGGCAAAGGCTAGGGTTCCCCTAGCCTTAGGCTAGGGCACCCCTAAACTTAGGCTAGGGCTAGGGCTCCCCTAGCCTTAGGTTCGGGCAAACCTAGGCTAAGGCTAAGGTAAGGGCTCCACCAGGCCTTAGGCTAGGGCACCCCTAAGCTTAGGCTAAGTCTAGCGCTCCCCTAGCCTTAGACTTGGGCTCCCGTAGCCTTCGGCTAGGGCTCCCCTAGCCTTAGGCTAGGGCACCCCTAGGCTTAGGCTAGGGCTCCCCTAGTGTTTCGCTAGGGCACCCCTAGCCTTAGGCTAAGGCTTGGGCTCCCCTTGCCTTAGGCTAAGGCTCTCATTGCCTTAGGCTAGGGCACCACTAGGCTTATGCTAGGGCTCCTCTAGCCTTAGACTCGGGCTTCCCTAGCCGTAGTCTCGGGCACCCCTAGCCTTAGGCTCGTGCTCCCCTAGCCGTAGACTCGGACACCCCTAGCCTTAGGCTTGGGCTCCCCTAGCCTGGGCTAGTGCACCCCTAGGCTTAGGCTAAGGCTAGGGCTCCCCTAGCCTCAGGCTAGGGTTCCCCGAGGCTTAGACTAGGGCACCCATATTCTTAGGTTAGGGCTCCACTAGCATTAGGCTAGGGCACCCCAAGGCTTAGGCTAAGGCTAGGGGTCCCCTAGCCTTAGGCTAGGGCACACCTAGGCTTAGGCTAGGGCTCCCCTATCCTTAGACTCGGGCTCCACTAGCCTTAGGCTCGTGCTCCCCTAGCCTTTGGCTCGGGCACCCCTAGCCTTAGGCTAGGGCTCCCCTAGCCTTGGCTAGGGCACCCCTAAGCATAGGCTAAGGTTAGGGCTCCACTAGCCTTAGGCTAGGGCTTCCCTAGCCTTAGGCTAGAGCACCCCTAGACTAAGGCTAAATATAGGGCTCCCCTAGCCTTAAGCTAGGGCACCCCTAGGCTTAGGCTACGCTTAGGGCTCCCCTAGCCTTGGGATAGGGCTCCCCTAGCCTTAGGCAAGGGCACCCCTAGGATTAGGCTAAGGCTAGGGCTCCCCTAGCCTTAGGCTAAGGCACCCCTAGCCTTATTCTCGTGTTACCCTAGCCTTAGGCTCGGGCACCCCTAGCATTAGGCTAGGGCTCCCCTAGCCTTAGGCTAGGGCTCCCCTAGCCTTAGGCTAGGGCTCCCCTATTCTTAGGTTAGTGCTCCCCTAGCCTTAGACTAGGGCACCCCTATTCTTAGGTTAGGGCTCCCCTAGCATTAGTCTAGGGCACTCCTAGACTTAGGCTAAGGCTAGGGCTCCCCTAGCCTTGACTAGGGCACCCCTAAGCTTAGGCTAAGGCTAGTGCTCCACAAGCCTTAGGATAGGGCTCCCCTAGCCTTAGGCTAGAGCACCCCTAGACTAAGGCAAAGACTAGGGCTCCCCTAACCTTAGGTTAGGGCACCCCTTGGCTTAGGCTATGGCACCCCTAAGCTTAGGCTAGGGCTCCCCTAGCCTTAGGCTAGGGCTCCCCTAGGCTTAGGTTAGGGCACCCCTAGGCTTAGGCTAGGGCTTCCCTAGCCTTAGGCTAGGGCTCCCCTAGCCTTAGGCTGGGGCACCCCTAGCCTTAGGCTAAGGCTAGGGCTCCCCTAGGATTAGGCTAGGGCTCCCCTAGCCTTAGGCTAGGGCTCCCCTAGCCGTAGGCTGGGGCACCCCTAGGCTTACGCTAGGGCACCGATAGGCTTAGGCTAGGGCTCCCCTAGCCTTAGGCTAGGGCTACCCTAGCCTTAGGCTGGGGCACCCCTAGGCTTAGGCTAAGTCTAGGGCTCCCCTAGCCTTAGGCTAGAATACCCCTAGGCTTAGGCTAAGGCTAGGGCTCCACTGGCCTTAGGCTAGGGCTCCATTAGCCTTAGGATAGGGCTCCCCTAGCCTTAGGCTAGGGTTCCCCTATCCTTAGACTAAGGCACCCCTAGGCTTAGGCTAAGGCTAGGGCTCCCCTAGCCATAGGCTAGGGTTCCCCTGACCTTAGGCTAGGGCACCCCTGGGCTTAGGCTAAGTCTAGGGCTCCCCTAGCCTTAGGCTAGAATACCCCTAGGCTTAGGCTAAGGCTAGGGCTCCCCTAGCCTTAGGCTAATGCTCCCCTAGCCTTAGGCTAAGGCACCCGAAGGCTTGGGCTAAAGTTAGGGCTCCCCAAGCCTTACGCTAGGGCTCCCCTAGCCTTAGGCTAGGCCACCCATAGGCTTAGGATAGGGCACCCCTAGGCCTAGGCTAAGGCTAGGGCTCCCCTAGCCTTAGGCTAGTGCACCCCTAAACTTAGGGTAGGGCTAGGGCTCCCCTAGCCTTAGGCTAGGGCTCCCCTATCCTTATGCTAGGGCACCCCTAGGCTTAGGCTAAGGCTAGGACTCCCCAAGCCTTAGGTTAGGGCAAACCTAGGCTTAGGCTAAAGCTAGGGCTCCCCTAGCCTTAGGCTAGGGCACCCTTAGGCTTAGGCTAGGGCTCCCCAAGCCTTAGACTATGGCTCCCCTAGCCTTCGGCTCGTGTTCCCCTAGCCTTATGTTCGGGCACCCCTAGCCATAGGCTAGGGCTCCCCTAGCCTTAGGCAAGGGCCCCCCTAGCGTTACGCTAGGGCTCCCCTAAGCTTAGGCTATGGCTAGGGCTCCCCTACCCTTAGGTTAGGGCTCCCGTTGCCTTAGGCTAGGGCTCCCATAGCCATTGGCTAGGACACCACTAGCCTTAGGCTAAGGCTAGGGCTCCCCTAGCCTTAGGCTAAGGCTCTTCTAGCCTTAGGCTAGGGCACCCCTAGGCTTAGGCTAGGGCTCCCCTAGCCTTCGACTCGGGCTCTCCTAGCCTTAGGCTCGTGCTCCCCTAGCCGTAGGCTCGGGCACCCCTAGCCTTAGGCTTGGGCTCCCCTAGCCTAAGGCTAGGGCACCCCTAGGCTTAGGCTAAGGCCAGGGCTCCCCTAGCCTTGGGCTAGGGCTCCCCTAGCCTTAGGCTAGGGCACCCCTAGGCTTAGGGTAATGCTAGGGCTCCACTGGCCTTAGGCTAAGGTTCTCCTAGCCTTAGGCTAGGGCACCCGAAAGCTTAGGCTAGGGCTCCCCTAGCTTTAGTCTACGGCTCCCCTAGCGTTACGCTAGGCCCCCCCCTAGCCTTAAGCCTGGGCACACCTAGGCTTAGGCCATGGCTCCCCTAGCCTTAGGCTTGGGCTCCCCTAGCCTTAGGCTAAGTCTAGAGCCTTAGCTTCGGGCACCCCTAGGCTTAGGCTAAGGCTAGGTCTCCCCTAGCCTTAGGCTAAGGCTCCCCTAGCATTAGACTCGGGCTCCCCTAGCCTTAGGCTCGTGCTCCCCTAGTTGTAGTCTCGGGCACCCCTAGCCTTAGGCTAGGGCTCCCCTAGCCTTGGGTTTGGACTCCCCTAGCCTTAGTCTAGGGCACCCCTAGGCTTAGGCTAAGGCTAGGGCTCCTCTAGCCTTAGGCTAGGGCTCCCCTAGCCTTAGGCTAGGGCTCCCCTAGCCTGGGCTAGGGCACCCTTAAGCTTAGGCTAAGGCTAGGGCTCCCCTAGCCTTAGGCTAGGGCTCCCGTAACCTTAGGCTAGGACACCCCTAGGATTAGGCTAAGGCTAAGGCTCCCCTAGCCTTAGGCTAGGGCACACCTAGGCTTAGGTTAGGGCACCCCTAGGCTTAGGCTAGGGCACCCCTAGGCTTAGCCTAGGGCCCCACAGGCTTAGACTAAGGCTAGGGCTCCCCTAGCGTTACGCTAGGGCTCCCCTAGCCTTAGGCCAGGGCACCCCTAGGCTTAGGCCAGGGCTCCCCTAGCCTTAGGCCAGGGCACCCTTAGGCTTAGACTCGGGCTCCCCTAGCTTTAGGCTAGGGCTCCCCTAGCGTTATGCTAGGGCTCCCCTAACCTTAGGCCAGGGCACCCCTAGGCTGAGGCCAGGGCTCCTCTAGCTTTTAGGCCAGGGCACCCCTAGGCTTAGGCCAGGGCTCCCCTAGCCTTAGGCTAGGGCACCCCTACGGTTAGGCTAAAGCTAGGGCTACCCTAGCCTTAGGCTAGGGCACCCATAGCCTTAGGTTAAGGCTAGGATTCTCCTAGCCTAATGCTAGGGCTCCCCTTGCCTAAGGCTAGGGCACCCTAGGCTTAGGCTAGGGCACCCCTAGGCTTAGGTTGGGCACCCCTAGGTTTAGGCTAGGGCACCACTAGGCTTAGGCTAGGGCAGCCCTAGCCTTAGGCTAGGGCACCCCTAGGCTTAGGCTAGGGCACCCCTAGGCTTAGGCTAGGGCACCCCTAGGCTTAGGCTAAAGCTAGGGCTCCCCTAGCCTAAGGCTAGGGCACCCCAAATCTCAGGTTAGGGCACCCCTAGGCTTAGGCTAGGGCACCCTTAGGCTTAGGCTAAGGCTACGGCTCCCCTAGCCTCAGGCTAGGGAACCCCTAGGGTTAGGCTAGGGCACACTAGGCTTAGGCTAGGGCACCCCTAGGCTTTGGCTACGGCACCCCTAGGCTTAGGCTAGGGCACCCCAAGATTTAGTCTCATGCTAGGGCTCCCCTAGCCTAAGGTTAGGGCACCCCTAGAATTAGGCTAGGGCATCCCTAGGTTTAGTCTAGGGCGCCCCTAGGTTTAGGCTAGGGCGCCCCTAGGTTTAGGCTAAGGCTAAGGCTCCCTTAGCCTAAAGCTAGGGAACTCCTAGGCTTAGGTTAGGGCACCTCTAGGCTTAGGCTAGGGCACCCCTAGGCTTAGGCTAAGGCTAGGGCTCCCCTAGCCTAGGGCTAGGGCTCCCCAGGCTTAGGCTAGGGCACCCCTAGGCTTAGGCTTGGGCACCCCTAGGATTAGGCTAGGGCACCCCTAAGCTTAGGCTTAGGCTATGGCTCCCCTAGCCTAAGGGTAGGGCACCCCTAGGCTTAGGCTAGGGCACCCCTAGGCTTGGACGAAGTCTAGGGCACCCATAGTCTTAGGCTACGGCACCCTAGGCTTAGGCTAGCGCACCCCTAGGCTTAGGCTAAGACCAGGGCTCCCCTAGCCTAAGGCTATGGCACCCCTCTTATTATGCTAAGGAACCCCTAGGCTGAGGCTAAGGCACCCCTAGGCTAAGGCTAGGGCTCCCCTAGCCTAAGGCTAGGGCACCCTTAGGCTTAGGCAAGGGCACCCCTAGGCGTAGGCTAGGGCACCCCTAGGCTTAGGCTAGGGCACCCCTAGGCTTAGGTTCAGGCTAGGGCACCCCTAAGCCCAGGTAAGGGCACCGCTAGGCTTAGGCTAGGGCACCCCTAGTCTTAGGCTAGGGCACCCTTAGGCTTAGGCTAAGGCTAGGGCTCCCCTAACCTAAGGCTACGGCACCCCTAGGCTCAGGCTAGGGTACCCTTAGGCTTAGGCTAGGGCACCCCTAGGCTTAGGCTAAGGCTATGGCTCCCCAAGCCTAAGGCTAGGGCACCCCTAGGCTTAGGCTAGGGCACCCCTAGGCTTAGGCTAGGGCACGCCTAGGCTTAGGCTAGGGCACCCCTAGGCTTAGGCTAAGGCTAGGACTCTCCTAGCCTAAGGCTAGGGCACCCCTAGACTTAGGCTAGGGCACACCTAGGCTTAGGTTAGGTGACCCCTAGTTTTAGGCTTGGGCCCCCCTAGGCTTAGGCTAGGGCACCCCTAGGCTTCGGCTAAGGCTAAGGCTCCCCTAGCCTAAGGCTAAGGCACCCCTAGGCTTAGGCTAGGGCACCCCTAGGCTTAGGCAAGGGCACCCCTAGGCTTAGGCTAAGGCTAGGGCTCCACTAGCCTAAGGCTAGGGAACCCGGAGGCTTAGGCTAGGGCACCCCTAGGCTTAAGTTGTGCACCCATAGGCTTAGGCTAGGGCACCCCTAGGGTTAGGCTAGGGCACTCCTATCCTTAGGCTAGGGCATCCCAAGTCTTAGGCTAAGATTAGGGCTCCCCTAGCCTAAGGCTAGGGCAGCCTTAGGCTCAGGTAAGGGCACCCCTAAGCTTAGGCTAAGGCTAGGGCTCCCGTAGCCTAAGGCTAGGGCACCCCTAGGCTTAGGCTAGGGCACCCCTAGGCTTAGGCTAGGGCACACCAAGCTTAGGCTAGGGCACCCCTAGGCTTAGGCTAAGGCTACGGCTCCCCTAGCCTCAGGCTAGGGAACCCCTAGACTCAGGCTATTTCACCCCTAGCCTTAGGTTAGGGCAATCCTAGGCTAGACTAATGCTAGGGCTCCCCTAGCCTCTGGTTAGAGCACCCGTAGGCTCAGGCTAGGGAACCCCTAGGCTCAGGCTAGGGCAGCCCTAGGCTTAGGCTAGGGCACCCCTAGGCTTAGGTTAGGGCACCCCTAGGCTTAGGCTAAGGGTAGGGCTCCCCTTGCCTAAGGTAAGGGCTCCCATTGCCTACGGCTAGGGCACCCTAGGCTTAGGCTAGGGCACCCCTAGGCTTTGCTTGGGAACCCATAGTTTTAGGCTAGGGCACCACTAGGCTTAGGCTAGGGCACCCCTATCTTTAGGCAAGGGCACCCCTAGGCTTAGGCTAGGTCACCCCTAGGCTTAGGTTAAGGCTAGGGCTCCCCTAGCCTTAGGCTAGGGCACCCCTAAGGTTAGGCTAGGGCACCCTTAGGCTTACGCTAAGGCTACGGCTCCCCTAGCCTCAGGCTAGGGAACCCCTAGGCTTAGGCTAGGGCACCCAAGGCTTAGGTTAGGGCACCCCTAGGCTTTGGCTAGGGCACCCCTAGGCTTAGGCTAGGGCACCCCTAGATTTAGGCTCATGTTAGGGCTTCCCTAGCCTAAGGTTAGGGCACCCCTAGGCTTAGGCTAGGGCACCCCTAAGCTTAGTCTAGGGCGCCACTAGTTGTAGGCTAGGTCGCCACTAGGTTTAGGCTAAAGCTAAGGCTCCCTTAGCCTAAAGCTAGGGAACTCCTAGGCTTAGGTTAGGGCACCCCTAGGTTTAGGCTAGGGCACCACTAGGCTTAGGCTAAGACTAGGGCTCCCCTAGCCTAAGGCTAGGGCTTCCCAGGCTTAGGTTAGGGCACCCCTAGGCTTAGGCTAGGGCACCCCTATTATTAGGCTAATGCACCCCTAAGTTTAAGCTTAAGCTATGGCTTCCCTAGTCTAAGGGTAGGGCACCCCTAAGCTTAGGCTAGGGCACCCATAGGCTTAGACTAAGGCTCTGGCTCCCCTAGCCTAAGGCTAGGGCTTCCCAGGCTTAGGTTAGGGCACCCCTAGGCTTAGGCTAGGGCACCCCTATGATTAGGCTAATGCACCCCTAAGTTTAAGCTTAAGCTATGGCTTCCCTAGTCTAAGGGTAGGGCACCCATAGTCTTAGGCTACGGCACCCTAGGCTTAGGCTAGCGCACCCCTCGGCTTAGGCTAAGACTAGGGCTCCCCTAGCCTAAGGCTAGGGCACCCCTCGTATTGTGCTAAGGCACCCGTAGGCTGAGGCTAAGGCACCCCTAGGCTAAGGCTAGGGCTCCCCTAGCCTAAGGCTAGGGCACCCTTAGGCTTAGGCAAGGGCACCCCTAGGCTTAGGCTAGGGCACCCCTAGGCTTAGGCTAAGGGTAGGGCTCCCTTAGCTTAAGTCTAGGGCAACCCTAGGCTTATGCTAGGGCACCCCTAGGCTTAGGCTCAGGCTAGGGCACCCCTAAGCCCAGGCTAGGGCACCCCTAGGCTTAGGCTAGGGCACCCCTAGGCTTAGGCTACGGCTCCCCTAGACTTAGGCTAAGGCAACGGCACCCTAGCCTCGGGCTAGGGCACCCGTAGACTCAGTCTAGGGCACCCCTAGGCTTAGACTAGGGCACCCCTAGGCTTAGGCTAAGGGTAGGGCTCCCCATGCCTAAGGCTAGGGCTCCCCTTGACTACGGCTAGGGCACCCTAGGCTTAGGCTAGGTCACACCTAAGCTTAGGTTGGGCACCCCTAGTTTTAGGCTAGGGCACCACTAGGCTTAGGCTAGGGCACCCCTAGCCTTAGGCTAGGGCATCCCTAGGATTAGGCTAGGTCACCCCTAGGCTTATGCTAAGGCTAGGGCTCCCCTAGCCTAAGGCGAGGGCACCCCTAGGCTCAGGCGAGGGCACCCCTAGGCTTAGGCTAGGGCACCCCTAGACTTAGGCTAGGGCACCCCTATGCTTAGGTTAGGGCAAGCCTAGGCTTAGGCTAAGGGAAGGGCTCCCCTAGCCTAAGGCTAGGGCACCCCAAGGCTCAGGCTAGGGCACCCCTAGGCTCAGGCTAGGTCACCCCTAGGCTTAGGCTAGTTCACCCCTAGGATTAGGCTAAGACTACGGCACCCCTAGCCTAAGGCTAGGGCACCCCTAGGCTTAGGCTAGGGCACCCCTCGGCTTAGGCTAGGGCACCCCTAGGCTTAGGCTAAGGCTACGGCTCCCCTAGCCTCAGGCTAGGGCACACCTAGACTCAGGCTATGGCACCCCTAGGCTTAGGCTAGGGCAATCCTAGGCTAGACTGGCTAGGGCTCCCCTAAGCTCAGGATAAGGCACCCGTAGGCTTAGCTAGGGCACCTGTAGGCTTAGGGAAGGGCACCCCTAGGCTTAGGCTAGGGGACCCCTAGGCTTAGGCTAGGGTACCCCTAGGCTTAGGCTAGGACACCCCTAGGCTTAGGCCAAGGCTAGGGCACCCCTAGGCTTAGGCTAGGGCACCCCTAGGCTTAAGCTAGGGCACACCTAGGCTTAGGCTAGGGCACCCCTTGGCTTAGGCTAAGGCTAGGGCTCCCCTAGCCTAAGGCTAGGGAACCCATAGGCTTAGGCTAGGGCACCCCTAGGTTTAGGTTGCGCACCCATAGGCTTAGGCTAGGGCACCACTTGGCTTAGGCAAGGGCACACCTATCCTTAGGCTAGGGCACCCCAAGTCTTAGGTTAAGGCTATGGCTCTCCTAGCCTAAGGCTTGGGCACACCTAGGCTAAGGCTAGGGCACCCCTAGGCTAAGGCTAAGGCTAGGGCTCCCGTAGCGTAAGGCTAGGGCACCCCTAGGCTAAGGCTATGGCAGCCCTAGTCTTAGGCTAGGGCACCCCGAGGCTTAGGCTAGCGCACCCCTAGGCTTAAGCTAAGGCTAGGGCTCCCTAGGCATAGGCTAGGGCACCACTAGGCTTAGGTTGGGCACCCCTAGGCTTAGGCTAGGGCACCCTTAGGCTTAGGCTAGGGCACCCCTAGCCTTAGGCTAGGGCACCCCTAGGCTTAGGCTAAGGCTAGGGCTCCCCTAGCCTAAGGATAGGGCAGCCCTAGGCTCAGGATAGGGCACCCCTAGGAGTAGGCTAGGGCACCCCTAGGCTTAGGCTAAGGCTAGGGCTCCCCTAGCCTAAGGCTAGGGCACCCCTAGGCTTAGGTCTGGGCAACCCTAGGCTTAGGCTAGGGCACACCAAGCTTAGGCTAGGGCACCCCTAGACTTAGGCTAAGGCTACGGCTCCCCTAGCCTCAGGCTAGGGAACCCCTAGACTCATGCTATGGCACCCCTAGCCTTAGGCCAGGGCAATCCTAGGCTAGACTAATGCTAGGGCTCCCCTAGCCTCTGGATAGAGCACCCGTAGGCTCAGGCTAGGGAACCCCTAGGCTCAGGCTAGGGCAGCCCTAGGCTTAGGCTAGGGCAATCCTAGGCTAGACTAATGCTTGGGATCCCCTAGCCTCTGGTTAGAGCATCCATAGGCTCAGGCTGGGAACCCCTAGGCTCAGGCTAGGGCAGCCCTAGGCTTAGGCTAGGGCACCCCTAGGCTTACGCTAGGGCACCCCTAGGATTAGGCTAAGGGTAGGGCTCCCCTTGCCTACAGCTAGGGCACCCTAGGCTTAGGCTAGGGCACCCCTAGGCTTAGGTTGGGCACCCCTAGTTTTAGGGTAGGGCACCACTAGTCTAAGGCTACGGCTCCCCTAGACTCAGTCTAGGGAACCCCTAGACTCAGGCTATGGCACCCCTAGCCTTAGGCTAGGGCAATCCTAGGCTAGAATAATGCTAGGGCTCCCCTAGCCTCTGGTTAGAGCACCCGTAGGCTCAGGCTAGGGAACCCCTAGGCTTAGGCTAGGGCACCCCTAGGCTTAGGTTAAGGGTAGGGCTCCCCTTGCCTAAGGCTAGGGCTCCCCTTGCCTACGGCTAGGGTACCCTAGGCTTAGGCTAGGGCACCCCTAGGCTTAGGTTGGGCACCCCTAGGTTTAGGCTACTACACCACTAGGCTTAGGCTAGGGCACCCCTAGCCTTAGGCTAGGGCACCCCTAGCCTTAGGCTAGGGCACCCCTAGCCTTAGGCTAGGGCACCCCTAGCCTTAGGCTAGGGCACCCCTAGGCTTAGGCTTAGGCTAGGGCACCCCTAGGCTTAGGCTAAGGCTAGGGCTCCCCTACCGTTAGGCTAGGGCACCCCTAGGCTTAGGCTAGGGCACACTTAGGCTTAGGCTAAGGCTACGGCTCCACTAGCCTCAGGCTAGGGAACCCCTAGGCTTAGGCTAGGGCACCCTAGGCTTAGGCTAGGGCACCCCTAGGCTTTGGCTCAGGCTAGGGCACCCCTAAGCCCAGGTTAGGGCACCGCTAGGTTTAGGCTGGGCACCCCTAGGGTTAGGCTAGGAAACGCCTAGCCTAAGGCTTGGGAACGCCTAGCCTAAGGCTAGGGCACCCCTAGCCTTAGGCTAGGGCACCCCTAGGCTTAGGCTAGGGCACCCCTAGGCTTAGGCTATGACACCCCTAGACTTAGGCTAAGGCAACGGCACCATAGCCTCAGGCTAGGGCACCCGTAGACTCAGTCTAGGGCACCCCTAGGCTTAGACAAGGGCACCCTTCGGCTTAGGCTAAGGGTAGGGCTCCCCTAGCCTAAGGTTATGGCACCCCTAGGCTCAGGCTAGGGTACCCTTATGATTAGGCTAGGGCACCCCTAGGCTTAGGCTAGGGCACCCCTAGGCTTAGGCTAAGGGTAGGGCTCCCCTTGCCTAAGGCTAGGGCTCCCCTTGCCTACGACTAGGGCACCCTAGGCTTAGGCTAGGGCACCCCTAAGCTTAGGTTGGGCACCCCTAGGTTTAGCTAGGGCACCACTAGGCTTAGGCTAGGGCACCCCTAGCCTTAGGCTAGGGCACCCCTAGGCTTAGGCTAGGTCACCCTTAGGCTTAGGCTAAGGCTAGGGCCGCCTAGCCTAAGGCTATGGCACCCCTAGGCTCAGGCTTGGGCACCCCTAGGCTTAGGCTAGGGCACCCCTAGGCTTAGGTTAGGGCAAGCCTAGGCTTAGGCTAAGGGAAGGGCTCCCCTAGCCTAAGGCTTGGGCACCCCAATGCTCAGGCTAGGGCACCCCTAGGCTCAGTCTAGGGCACCCCTAGGCTTAGGCTAGTGCACCCCTAGTATTAGGCTAAGACTAGGGCTCCCCTAGCCTAAGGCTAGGGCACCCCTAGGCTTAGGCTAGGGCACACCTAAGCTTAGGCTACGGCACCCCTAGGCTTAGGCTAGGGCACCCCTAGGCTTAGGCTAGGGCACCCCTAGGCTTAGGCTAAGGCTGCGGCTCCCCTAGCCTCAGGCTAGGGCACATCTAGACTCAGGCTATGGCACCCCTAGGCTTAGGCTAGGGCAATCCTAGGCTAGACTGGCTAGGGCTCCCCTAAGCTCAGGATAGGGCACCCGTAGGCTTAGGCTAGGGCACCCCTAGGCTTAGGCTAGGGCACCCCTAGGCTTAGGCTAGGGGACCCCTAGGCTTAGGCTAGGGCACCTGTAGGCTTAGGCTCAGGGTAGGGCTCCCCTTGCCTAAGGCTAGGGCACCCCTAGGCTTAGGCCTGGGCAAACCTAGGCTTAGGCTAGGGCACCCCTAGGCTTAGGTTGGGCACCCCTAGGTTTAGGCTAGGGCACCACTAGGCTAAGGCTACGGCTCCCCTAGCCCCAGGCTAGGGAACCTCTAGACTCAGGCTATGGCACCCCTAACCTTAGGCTAGAGCAATCCTAGGCTAGACTAATGTTAGGGCTCCCCTAGCCTCTGGTTAGAGCACCCATAGGCTCAGGCTTGGGAACCCCTGGGCTCAGGCTAGGGCAGCCCTATGCTTAAGCTAGGGCAATCCTAGGCTAGACTAATGCTAGGGATCCCCTAGCCTCTGGTTAGAGCACCCGTAAGCTCAGGCTAGAGAACCCCTAGGCTCAGGCTAGGGCAGCCCTAGGCTTAGGCTAGGGCACCCGTAGGCTCAGGCTAGGGCAACACTAGGTTTAGGCTAAGGGTAGGGCTCCCCTTGCCTACGGCTAGGGCACCCTAGGCTTAGGCTAGAGCACCCCTAGGCTTAGGTTGGGCACCCCTAGGTTTAGGCTAGGGCACCACTAGGCTAAGGCTACGGCTCCACTAGCCTCAGGCTAGGGAACCCCTAGACTCAGGCTAGGGCACCCCTAGCCTTAGGCTAGGGCACCCCTAGCCTTAGGCTAAGGCTAGGGCTCCCCTAGCCTTCGGCTAGGGCACCCCTAGGCTTAGGCTAGGGCACCCCTAGGCTTAGGTTGGGCACCCATAGGTTTAGGCTACGGCACCACTAGGCTTAGGCTAGGGCACCCCTAGCCTTAGGCTAGGGCACCCCTAGCCTTAGGCTAGGGCACCCCTAGCCTTAGGCTAAGGCTAGGGCTCCCCTAGCCTTAGGCTAGGGCACCCCTAGGCTTAGGGTAGGGCACCCTTAGGCTTAGGGTAAGGCTACGGCTCCCCTAGCCTCAGGCTAGGGAACCCCTAGGCTTAGGCTAGGGCACCCTAGGCTTAGGCTAGGGCACCCCTAGGCTTTGGCTAGGGCACCCCAGGCTTAGGCTAGGGCACCCCTAGATTTAGGCTCATGTAGGGCTCCCCTAGACTAAGGTTAGGGCACCCCTAGGCTTAGGCTAGGGCACCCCTAGGCTTAGGCTTGGGCACCCCTAGGATTAGGCTAGGGCACCCCTAAGCTTAGGCTTAAGCTATGGCTCCCCTAGCCTAAGGGTAGGGCACCCATAGTATTAGGCTACGACACCCCTAGGCTTAGGCTAGTGCACCCCTAGGCTTAGGCTAAGACTAGGGCTCCCCTAGCCTAAGGCTAGGGCACCCCTCGTATTATGCTAAGGAACCCCTAGGCTGAGGCTAAGGCACCCCTAGGCTAAGGCTAGGGCTTCCCTAGCCTAAGATTAGGGCACCCTTAGGCTTAGGCAAGGGCACCCCAAGGCTAAGGCTAGGGCTCCCCTAGGATTAGGCTCAGGCTAGGGCACCCCTAAGCCCAGGCTAGGGCACCGCTTGGCTTAGGCTGGGGCACCCCTAGGGTTAGGCTAGGGAACGCCTAGCCTAAGGCTTGGGAACGCCATGCCTAAGGCTAGGGCACCCCTAGCCTTAGGCTAGGGCACCCCTAGGCTTAGGCTACGGCACCCCTAGTTTAGGCTACGGCACCCATAGAATTAGGCTAAGGCAACGGCTCCGCTACCCTCAGGCTAGGGCACCCATAGACTCAGTCTAGGGCACCCCTAGGCTTAGGCTAGGGCACCCCTAGGCTTAGGCTATGGCACCCCTAGAATTAGGCTAAGGCAACGGCTCCCCTAGCCTCAGGCTAGGGCACCCGTAGACTCAGTCTAGGGCACCCCTAGGCTTAGACTAGGTCACCCCTAGGCTTAGGCTAAGGCTAGGGCTCCCCTAGCCTAAGGCTAGGGCACCCCTAGGCTTAGGCTAGGGCACCCCAAGGCTTAGGGTCGGGCACACCTAGGCTTAGGCTACGGCACCACTAGGCTTAGGCTAAGGCTAGGACTCTCCTAGCCTAAGGCTGGGGCACCCCTAGGCTTAGGCTAGGGCACCCCTAGGATTAGGCTAGGGCAGCCCTAGGCTTAGGATAGGGCACCCCTAGGCTTAGGCTAGGCCCCCCTAGGCTTAGGCTAGGGCACCCCTAGGCTTAGGCTAAGGCTAGGGCTCCCCTAGCCTAAGGCTAGGGCACGCCTAGGCTTAGGCTAGGGCACCCCTAGGCTTAGGTTAGGGCACCCCTAGGCTTACGATAAATCTAGTGCTCCCCTAGCCTAAGGCTTAGGAACCCGTAGGCTTAGGCTAGGGCACCCCTAGGCTTAGGTTGTGCACCCATAGGTTTAGGCAAGGGCACCCCTAGGCTTAGGCTAGGGCACCCCTATCCTTAGGCTAGGGCACCCCAAGTCTTAGGCTAAGGCTAGGGCTCCCCTAGCCTAAGGCTAGGGAACCCCTAGGCTCAGGCTAGGTCACCCCTAGGCTTAGGCTAAGGTTAGGGCTCCCATAGCCTAAGGCTAGGGCACCCCTAGGCTTAGGCTAGGGCACCCCTAGGCTTAGACTAGAGCACCCCTAGGCTTAGGCTAAGGCTACGGCTCCCCTAGCCTCAGGCTAGGGCACACCTAGACTCAGGCTATGGCACCCCTAGGCTTAGGCTAGGGCAATTCTAGGCTAGACTGGCTAGGGCTCCCCTAAGCTCAGGATAGGGCACCCGTAGGCTTAGGCTAGGGCACCCCTAGGCTTAGGCTAGGGCACCCCTAGGCTTAGGCTAGGGGACCCCTAGGCTTAGGCTAGGGCACCCCTAGGCTTAGGCTACGGCACCCCTAGGCTTAGGCTAAGGCTAGGGCACCCCTAGGCTTAGGCTAGGGCACCCCTAGGCTTAGGCTAGGGCACCCCTTGGCTTAGGCTAAGGCTAGGGCTCCCCTAGCCTAAGGCTACGGAACCCGTAGGCTTAGGCTAGGGCACCCCTAGGCTTAGGTTACACACCCATAGGCTTAGGCTAGGGCACCCTTATGCTTAGGCTAGGGCACACCTCTCCTTAGGCTAGGGCACCCATAGGCTTAGGCTAAGGCTAGGGCTCCCGTAGCCTAAGGCTAGGGCACCCCTAGGCTTAGGCTAGGGCACCCCTAGGCTTAGGCTAGGGCACACCTAAGCTTAGGCTACGGCACCCCTAGGCTTAGGCTAGGGCACCCCTAGGCTTAGGCTAGGACACCCCTAGGCTTAGGCTAAGGCTACGGCTCCCCTAGCCTCAGGCTAGGGCACACCTAGACTCAGGCTATGGCACCCCTAGGCTTAGGCTAGGGCAATCCTAGGCTAGACTGGCTAGGGCTCCCCTAAGCTCAGGATAGGGCACCCGTAGTTTTAGGCTAGGGCACCCCTAGGCTTAGGCTTGGGCACCCCTAGGCTTAGGCTAGGGGACCCCTAGGCTTAGGCTAGGGCACCTGTAGGCTTAGGATAGGGCACCCCTTGGCTTAGGCTAAGGCTAGGGCTCCCCTAGCCTAAGGCTAGGGAACCCGTAGGCTTAGGCTAGGGCACCCCTAGGCTTAGATTGTGCACCCATAGGTTTAGGCTAGGGCACCCCTAGGCTTAGGCTAGGGCACCCCTATCCTTAGGCTAGGGCCCCCCAAGTCTTAGGCTAAGGCTAGGGCTCCGCTAGCCTAAGGATTGGGCACCCCTAGGCTCAGGCTAGGTCACCCCTAGGCTTAGGCTAAGGTTAGGGCTCCCATAGCCTAAGGCTAGGGCACCCCTAGGCTTAGGCTAGGGCACCCCTAGGCTTAGGCTAGGGCACCCCAAGGCTTAGGCTAAGGCTACGGCTCCCCTAGCCTCAGGCTAGGGCACACCTAGACTCAGGCTATGGCACCCCTAGGCTTAGGCTAGGGCAATTCTAGTCTAGACTGGCTAGGGCTCCCCTAAGCTCAGGATAGGGCACCCGTAGGCTTAGGCTAGGCCACCCCTAGGCTTTGGCAAGGGGACCCCTAGGCTTAGGCTAGGGCACCACTAGGCTTAGGCTACGGCACCCCTAGGCTTAGGCTAAGGCTAGGGAACCCCTAGGCTTAGGCTAGGGCACCCCTAGGCTTAAGCTAGGGCACCCCTTGGCTTAGGCTAAGGCTAGGGCTCCCCTAGCCTAAGGCTACGGAACCCGTAGGCTTAGGCTAGGGCACCCCTAGGCTTAGGTTGCGCACCCATAGGCTTAGGCTAGGGCACCCTTATGCTTAGACTAGGGCACACCTATCCTTAGGCTAGGGCACCCATAGGCTTAGGCTAAGGCTAGGGCTCCCGTAGCCTAAGGCTAGGGCACCCCTAGGCTTAGGCTAGGGCACCCCTAGGCTTAGGCTAGGGCACACCTAAGCTTAGGCTACGGCACCCCTAGGCTTAGGCTAGGGCACCCCTAGGCTTAGGCTAGGACACCCCTAGGCTTAGGCTAAGGCTACGGCTCCCCTAGCCTAAGGCTAGGGCACACCTAGACTCAGGCTATGGCACCCCTAGGCTTAGGCTAGGGCAATCCTAGGCTAGACTGTCTAGGGCTCCCCTAAGCTCAGGATAGGGCACCCGTAGTTTTAGGCTAGGGCACCCCTAGGCTTAGGCTTGGGCACCCCTAGGCTTAGGCTAGGGGACCCCTAGGCTTAGGCTAGGGCACCTGTAGGCTTAGGCTAGGGCACCCCTAGGCTTAGGCTAAGGCTAGGGCACCCCTAGGCTTAGGCTAGGGCACCCCTTGGCTTAGGATAGGGCACCCCTTGGCTTAGGCTAAGGCTAGGGCTCCCCTAGCCTAAGGCTAGGGAACCCGTAGGCTTAGGCTAGGGCACCCCTAGGCTTAGGTTGCGCACCCATAGGCTTAGGCTAGGGCACCCCTATGCTTAGGCTAGGGCACACCTATCCTTATGCTAGGGCACCCCAAGTCTTAGGCTAAGGCTAGGGCTCCCGAAGCCTAAGACTTGGGCACCCCAAGGCTAAGGCTAGGGCACCCCTAGGCTTAGGCTAAGGCTAGGGCTCCCGTAGCCTAAGGCTAGGGCACCCCTAGGCTCAGGCTATGGCAGCCCTAGTCTTAGGCTAGGGAACCCCGAGGCTTAGGCTAGCGCACCCCTAGGCTTAAGCTAAGGCTAGGGCTAACTAGGCTTAGCCTAGGGCACCACTAGGCTTAGGTTGGGCACCCCTAGGCTTAGGCTAGGGCACTCCTAGGCTTAGGCTAGGGCACCCCTAGGCTTAGGCTATGGTACCCCTAGGCTTAGGCTAAGGCTAGGGCTCCCCTAGCCTAAGGCTAGGGCACCCGTAGGCTCGGATAGGGCACCCCTAGGCGTAGGCTAGGGCACCCCTAGGCTTAGGCCTGGGCAACCCTAGGCTTAGGCTAGGGCACCCCTAGGCTTAGGTTGGGGACCCCTAGGTTTAGGCTAGGGCACCACTAGGCTAAGGCTACGGCTCCCCTAGCCTCAGGCTAGGGAACCCCTAGACTCAGGCTATGGCACCCCTAGCCTTAGGCTAGGGCAATCCTAGGCTAGACTAATGCTAGGGCTCCCCTAGCCTCTGGTTAGAGCACCCGTAGGCTCAGGCTAGGGAACCCCTAGACTCAGGCTAGGGCAGCTCTAGGCTTAGGCTAGGGCACCCGTAGGCTTAGGCTAGGGCACCCCTAGGCTTAGGCTAAGGGTAAGGCTCCCGTTGCCTACGGCTAGGGCACCCTAGGCTTAGGCTAGGGCACCCCTAGGCTTAGGTTGGGCACCCCTAGGTTTAGGCTAGGGCACCACTAGGCTAAGGCTACGGCTCCCCTAGCCTCAGGCTAGGGAACCCCTAGACTCAGGCTGTGGCACCCCTAGACTTAGGCTAGCGCAATCCTAGGCTAGACTAATGCTAGGGCTCCCCTAGCCTCTGGTTAGAGCACCCGTAGGCTCAGGCTAGGGAACCCCTAGGCTCAGACTAGGGCAGCCCTAGGCTTAGGTTAGGGCACCCCTAGGCTCAGGCTAGGGAACCCCTAGGCTCAGGCTAGGGCAGCTCTAGCCTTAGGCTAGGGCACCCGTAGGCTTAGGCTAGGGCACCCCTAGGCTTAGGCTAAGGGTAAGGCTCCCGTTGCCTACGGCTAGGGCACCCTAGGCTTAGGCTAGGGGACCCCTAGGCTTAGGCTAGGGCACCCCTAGGCTTTGGCTAGGGCACCCCAGGCTTAGGCTAGGGCACCCCTAGATTTAGGCTCATGTTAGGGCTCCCCTAGCCTAAGGGTAGGGCACCCCTAAGCTTAGTCTAGGGCGCCCCTAGGTGTAGGCTAGGGCGCCCCTAGGTTTAGGATAAGGCTAAGGCTTCCTTAGCCTAAAGCTAGGGAACTCCTAGGCTTAGGTTAGGGCACCCCTAGGCTTAGGCTAGGGCACCCCTAGGCTTAGGCTAGGGCACCCCTAGGCTTAGGCTAGGGCACCCCTAGCCTTAGTTTAGGGCACCCCTAGGATTAGGCTAGGGCACCCCTAAGCTTAGGCTTAAGCTATGGCTCCCCTAGCCTAAGGGTAGGGCACCCCTAGGCTTAGGCTAGGGCACCCCTAGGCTTAGACTAAGGCTAGGGCTTCCCTAGCCTTAGGCTAGGACACCCATTGTATTAGGCTACAACACCCCAAGGCTTAGGCTCGCGCACCCCTAGGCTTAGGCTAAGACTAGGGCTCCAATAGCCTAAGGCTAGGGCACCCCGCGTATTATGCTAAGGAACCCCTAGGCTAAGGCTAGGTCTCCCCTAGCCTAAGGTTAGGGCACCCTTAGGCTTAGGCAAGGGCACCCCTAGGCTAAGGCTAGGGCTCCCCTAGCCTAAGGCTAGGGCAACCCTAGGCTTAGGCTAGGGCACCCCTAGGCTTAGGCTCAGGCTAGGGCACCCCTAAGCCCAGGCTAGGGCACCGCTAGGCTTAGGCTGCGGCACCCCTAGGGTTAGGCTAGGGAACGCCTAGCCTAAGGCTTGGGAACGCCTAGCCTAAGGCTAGGGCACCCCTACCCTTAGGCTAGGGCACCCCTAGGCTTAGACTAGGGCACCCCTAGGCTTCGGCTAATGTTAGGCCTCCCCTAGCCTAAGGCTACGGCACCCCTAGGCTCAGGCTAGGGTACCCTTAGGCTTAGGCTAGGGCACCCCTAGGCTTAGGCTAAGGCTAGGGCTCCCCTAGCCTAAGGTTAGGGCACCCCTAGCCTTAGGCTAGGGCACCCATAGGCTTAGGCTAAGGCACGCCTAGGCTTAGGCTAGGGCACCACTAAGCTTAGGCTAGGGCACACCTAGGCTTAGGCTAGGGCACCCCTAGGCTTAGACTAGGGCACCCCTAGGCTTAGGATAGGGCACCCCTAGGCTTAGGCTAGGCGCCCCTAGGCTTAGGCTTGGGCACCCCTAGGCTTAGGCTAAGGCTAAGGCACCCCTAGGCTTGGGCTAAGGCTAGGGCTCCCCTAGCCTAAGGCTAGGGCACCCCTAGGCTTAGGCTAGGGCACTCCTAGGCTTATGCTAGGGCACCCCTAGGCTTAGGCTAAATCTAGGGCTCCCCTAGCCTAAGGCTTGGGAACCCGTAGGCTTAGGCTAGGGCACCCCTAGGCTTAGGTTGTGCACCCATAGGTTTAGGCTAGGGCACCCCTAGGCTTAGGCTTGGGCACCCCTATCCTTAGCCTAGGGCACCCCAAGTCTTAGGCTAAGTGTAGGGCTCCCCTAGACTAAGGCTAGGGCACCCCTAGGCTCAGGCTAGGGCACCCCTAGGCTTAGGCTAAGGTTAGGGCTTCCGTAGCCTAAGGCTAGGGCACGCCTAGGCTTAGGCTAGGGCACCCCTAGGCTTAGGCTAGGGCACCTGTAGGCTTAGGCTAGGACACCCCTAGGCTTAGGCTAAGGCTAGGGCACACCTAGGCTTAGGCTAGGGCACCCCTAGGCTTAGGCTAGGGCACCCCTTGGCTTAGGCTAAGGCTAGGGCTCCCCTAGCCTAAGGCTAGGGAACCCGTAGGCTTAGGCTAGGGCACCCCTAGGCTTAGGTTGCGCACCCATAGGCTTAGGCTAGGGCACCCCTATGCTTAGGCTAGGGCACACCTATCCTTATGCTAGGGCACCCCAAGTCTTAGGCTAAGGCTAGGGCTCCCCTAGCCTAAGACTTGGGCACCCCTAGGCTAAGGCTAGGGCACCCCTAGGCTTAGGCTAAGGCTAGGGCTCCCGTAGCCTAAGGCTAGGGCACCCCTAGGCTCAGGCTATGGCAGCCCTAGTCTTAGGCTAGGGAACCCCGAGGCTTAGGCTAGCGCACCCCTAGGCTTAAGCTAAGGCTAGGGCTCCCAAGGCTTAGCCTAGGGCACCACTAGGCTTAGGTTGGGCACCCCTAGGCTTAGGCTAGGGCACTCCTAGGCTTAGGCTAGGGCACCCCTAGGCTTAGGCTATGGTACCCCTAGGCTTAGGCTAAGGCTAGGGCTCCCCTAGCCTAAGGCTAGGGCACCCCTAGGCTCGGATAGGGCACCCCTAGGCTCGGATAGGGCACCCCTAGGCGTAGGCTAGGGCACCTCTAGGCTTAGGCCTGGGCAACCCTAGGCTTAGGCTAGGGCACCCCTAGGCTTAGGTTGGGGACCCCTAGGTTTGAGCTAGGGCACCACTAGGCTAAGGCTACGGCTCCCCTAGCCTCAGGCTAGGGAACACCTAGACTCAGGCTATGGCACCCCTAGCCTTAGGCTAGGCCAATCCTAGGCTAGACTAATGCTAGGGCTCCCCTAGCCTCTGGTTATAGCACCCGTATGCTCAGGCTAGCGAACCCCTAGGCTCAGGCTAGGGCAGCCCTAGGCTTAGGCTAGGGCAATCCTAGGCTAGACTAATGCTAGGGCTCCCCTAGCCTCTGGTTAGAGCACCCGTAGGCTCAGGCTAGGGAACCCCTAGGCTCAGACTAGGGCAGCCCTAGGCTTAGGCTAGGGCACCCCTAGGCTTAGGCTAGGGCACCCCTAGGCTTAGTCTAAGGGTAGGGCTCCCCTTGCCTAAGGCTAGGGCTCCCCTTGCCTACGGCTAGGGTACCCTAGGCTTAGGCTAGGGCACCCCTAGGCTTAGGTTGGGCACCCCTAGGTTTAGGCTACGGCCCCACTAGGCTTAGGCTTGGGCACCCCTAGCCTTAGGCTAGGGCACCCCTAGTCTTAGGCTAAGGCTAGGGCTCCCCTAGCCTTAGGCTAGAGCACCCCTAGCCTTAGGCTACGGCACCCTTAGGCTTAGGGTAAGGCTACGGCTCCCCTAGCCTCAGGCTAGGGAACCCCTAGGCTTAGGCTAGGGAACCCTAGGCTTAGGCTAGGGCACCCCTAGTCTTTGGCTAGGGCACCCCAGGCTTAGGCTAGGGCACCCCTAGATTTAGGCTCATGTTAGGGCTCCCCTAGCCTAAGGGTAGGGCACTACTAAGCTTAGGCTAGGGCGCCCCTAGGTGTAGGCTAGGGCGCCCCTAGGTTTAGGATAAGGCTAAGGCTCCCTTAGCCTAAAGCTAAGGAACTCCTAGGCTTAGGTTAGGGCACCCCTAGGCTTAGGCTAGGGCACCCCTAGGCTTAGGCTAGGGCACCCCTAGGCTTAGTCTAGGGCACCCCTAGGATTAGGCTAGGGCACCCCTAAGCTTAGGCTTAAGCTATGGCTCCCCTAGCCAAAGGGTAGGGCACCCCTAGGCTTAGGCTAGGGCACCCCTAGGCTTAGACTAAGGCTAGGGCTTCCCTAGCCTAAGGCTAGGGCACCCATAGTATTAGGCTACAACACCCCAAGGCTTAGGCTCGCGCACCCCTAGGCTTAGGCTAAGACTAGGGCTCCAATAGCCTAAGGCTAGGGCACCCCTCGTATTATGCTAAGGAACCCCTAGGCTGAGGCTAAGGCACCCCTAGGCTAAGGCTAGGGCTCCCCTAGCCTAAGGTTAGGACACCCTTAGGCTTAGGCAAGGGCACCCCTAGGCTAAGGCTAGGGCTCCCCTAGCCTAAGGCTAGGGCAACCCTAGGCTTAGGCTAGGGCACCCCTAGGCTTAGGCTCAGGCTAGGGCACCCCTAAGCCCAGGCTAGGGCACCGCTAGGCTTAGGCTGGGGCACCCCTAAAGTTAGGCTAGGGCACCCCTAGGCTTAGGCTAGGGCTCCCCTAGGCTTAGGCTAAGGGTAGGGCTCCCCTAGCCTAAGGCTACGGCACCCCTAGGCTCAGGCTAGGGTACCCTAAGGCTTAGGCTAGGGCTCCCCTAGGCTTAGGCTAAGGCTAGGGCTCCCCGAGCCTAAGGTTAGGGCACCCCTAGCCTTAGGCTAGGGCACCCAAAGGCTTAGGCTAAGGCACGCCTAGGCTTAGGCTAGGGCACCACTAAGCTTAGGCTAAGGCTAGGACTCTCCTAGCCTAAGGCTGGGGCACCCCTAGGCTTAGGCTAGGGCACCCCTAGGCTTAGGCTAGGGCACCCCTAGGCTTAGGATAGGGCACCCCTAGACTTAGGCTAGGCCCCCCTAGGCTTATGCTTGGGCACCCCTAGGCTTAGGCTAAGGCTAGGGCACCCCTAGGCTTAGGCTAAGGCTAGGGCTCACCTAGCCTAAGGCTAGGGCACCCCTAGGCTTAGGCTAGGGCACCCCTAGGCTTATGCTAGGGTACCCCTAGGCTTAGGCTAAATCTAGGGCTCCCCTAGCCTAAGGCTTGGGAACCCGTAGGCTTAGGCTAGGGCACCCCTAGGCTTAGGTTGTGCACCCATAGGTTTAGGCTAGGGCACCCCTAGGCTTAGGCTAAGTGTAGGGCTCCCCTAGACTAAGGCTAGGGCACCCCTAGGCTCAGGCTAGGGCACCCCTAGGCTTAGGCTAAGGTTAGGGCTCCCGTAGCCTAAGGCTAGGGCACCCCTAGGCTTAGGCTAGGGCACCCCTAGGCTTAGGCTAGGGCACACCAAGCTAAGGCTAGGGCACCCCTAGGCTTAGGCTAAGGCTACGCCTCCCATTAGCCTCAGGCTAGGGAACCCCTAGACTCAGGCTATGCCACCCCTAGCCTTAGGCTAGGGCAATCCTAGGCTAGACTAATGCTAGGGCTCCCCTAGCCTCTGGTTAGAGCACCCGTAGGCTCCGGCTAGGGCACCCCTAGGCTCATGCTACGGCAGCCCTAGGCTTAGGCTATGGCACCCCTAGGCTTAGGCTAGGGCACCCCTAGGCTTAGGCTAGGGCTCCCCTAGGATTAGGCTAAGGGTAGGGCTCCCCTTGCCTAAGGCTAGGGCTCCCCTTGCCTATGGCTAGGGCACCCTAGGCTTAGGCTAGAGCACCCCTAGGCTTAGGTTGGGCACCCCTAGGCTTAGGCTAGGGCACCACTAGGCTTAGGCTAGGGCACCCCTAGCCATAGGCTAGGGCACCCCTAGGCTTAGGCTAGGTCACCCCTAGGCTTAGGCTAAGGTTAAGGCTCCCCTAGCCTAAGGCTAGGGCACCCCTAGGCTCAGGCTAGGGCACCCCTAGGCTTAGGTTAGGGCACCCCTAGGCTTAGGCTAGGACAACTCTAGGCTTAGCTTAGGGCAAGCCTAGGCTTAGGCTAAGGCTAGGGCTCCCCTAGCCAAAGGCTAGGGCACCCCTAGGCTTAGGCTAGGGCACCCCTAGGCTTAGGCTAAGGCTAGGGCTCCCCTAGCCTAAGGCTAGGGCACCCCTAGGCTTAGGCTAGGTCACCCCTAAGCTTAGGCTACGGCACCCCTAGGCTTAGGCTAGGGCACCCCTAGGCTTAGGCTAGGGCACACCTAGACTCAGGCTAGGGCACCCCTAAGCTTAGGCTAGGGCAATCCTAGGCTAGACTGGCTAGGGCTCCCCTAAGCTCAGGATAGGGCACCCATAGGCTTAGGCTAGGGCACCCCTAGGCTTAGGCTAGGGAACCCCTAGGCTTGGGCTAGGGGACCCCTAGGCTTAGGCTAGGGCACACCTAGACTCAGGCTATGGCACCCCTAGGCTTAGGCTAGGGCAATCCTAGGCTAGACTGGCTAGGGCTCCCCTAAGCTCAGGATAGGGCACCCATAGGCTTAGGCTAGGGCACCCCTAGGCTTAGGCTTAGGCACCCCTAGGCTTAGGCTAAGGCTAGGGCACCCCTAGGCTTAGGCTAGGGCACCCCTAGGCTTAGGCTAGGGCAGCCCTTGGCTTAGGATAGGGCACCCCTTGGCTTAGGCTAAGGCTAGGGCTCCCCTAGCCTAAGGCTAGGGAACCCGTAGGCTTAGGCTAGGGCACCCCTTGGCTTAGGCTAAGGCTTGGGCTCACCTAGCCTAAGGCTAGGGCACCTCTAGGCTTAGGCTAGGCCACCGCTAGGCTTAGGCTAAGGCTAGGGCTCCCCTAGCTTAAGGCTAGGGCACCCATAAGCTTAGGGTAGGGCACCCCTAGGCTTAGGCTTGAGCACCCCTAGGTTTAGGCTAGGGCACCCCTAGGCTTAGGCTAGGGCACCCCTAGGCTTAGGCTAGGGCACCCCTAGGCTTAGGCTAGGGCACCCCTAGGCTTAGGCTAGGGCACCCCTAGGCTTAGGCTAGGGCAATCCTAGGCTAGACTGGCTAGGGCTCCCCTACGCTCAGTCTAGGGCACCCATAGGCTCAGACTTGGGCACCCCTAGGCTCAGGCTAAGGCACCCCTAGGCTTAGGCTAGGGCACCCCTAGGCTTAGGCTTGGGCACCCCTTGGCTTAGGCTAAGGCTTGGGCTCCCCTAGCCTAACGCTAGAGCACCCCTTGGCTTAGGCTAGGGCACCACTAGGCTTAGGCTAAGGCTAGGAATCCCCTAGCCTAAGGCTAGGGCACCCCTAGGCTTAGGCTAGGGCACCCCTACGCTTAGGGTAGGGGACCCCTAGGCTTAGGCTAGGGCACCCCTAGGCTTAGGCTATGGCACCCCTGGGGTTTAGGCTAAGTCTAGGGCTCGCCTAGCCTAAGGCTAGGGCACACTTAGGCTTAGGCTAGGGCACCCCTAGGTTTAGGCTAAGGCTAGGGCTCCCGTAGCCTAAAGCTAGGGAACCCGTAGGCTTGGGTTGGGCATCCCTAGGCTTAGGGTGGGCACCCATAGGCTTAGGCTAGGGCACCCCTAGGCTTAGGCTAGGGCACCCCTAGGCTTAGGCTAGGGCACCCCTACGCTTAGGCTAGGGCACCCCTAGGCTTAGGCTAGGGGACCCGTAGGCTTAGGATAGGGCACCCCTAGGCTCAGGCTAGGGCAGCCCAAGGCTTAGGCAAGGGCACCCCTAGGCTTAGGCTATGGCACCCCTAGGCTTAGGCTAAGGCTAGGGCTCCCGTAGCCTAAGGCTAGGGCACCCCTAGATTCAGGCTAGGGCAACCCTAGTCTTTGACTAGGGCACCCCTAGGCTTATGTTAAGGCTAGGGCTCCCCTAGCCTAAGGCTACTGCACCCCTAGGATCAGGCTAGGGCACCCGAAGGCTCAGGCTACGGCACCCCTAGATTTCGGCTAAGGCTAGGGATCCCATAGCCTAAGGCTAGGGCACCCCTAGGCTTAGGGTAGGGTACCCCAAGCTTAGGCTAGGGTACCCCTATGCTTAGGCTAAGGCTACGGCTCCCCTAGCCTCAGGCTAGGGAACCCGTAGGCTCAGGCTATGGCACCCCTACCTTAGGCTAAGGCAATCTTAGGCTAGACTAAGACTATGGCTCCCCTAGCCTCTGGCTAGAGCACCCGTAAGCTCAGGCTAGGGCACCCCTAGGCTCAGGCTAGGGCTAGGGCTCCCCTATCCTAAGGCTAGGGCTCCCCTTGCCAAAGCTAGGGCACCACTAGGCTTAGGCTAGGGCACCTCTAGGCTTAGGTTGGGCACCCCTAGGTTTAGGCTAGGGCACCACTAGGCTTAGGCTAGGGCACCCCTAGGCTTAGGCTAAGGCTAGGGCTCCCCTAGCCTAAGGCTAGGGCACCCCTAGGCTCAGGCTAGGGCACCCCTAGGCTTAGGCTAAGGCACCCCTAGGCTTAGGCTAAAGCTTGGGATTCCCTAGCCTAAGGCTAGGGCACCCCTAGACTTAAGCTAGGGCACCCTTAGGCTTAGGCTAAGTCTACGGCTCCCCTAGCCTCAGGCTAGGGAACCCGTAGGCTTAGGCTAGGGCACCCCTAGGCTTAGGCTAAGGCTAAGGCTCCCTTAGCCTAAAGCTAGGGAACTCCTAGGCTTAGGTTAGGGCACCCCTAGGCTTAGGCTAGGGCACACCTAGGCTTAGGCTAGGGCACCCCTAGGCTTAGGCTAGGGCACCCCTAGGCTTAGGCTAAGGCTAGGGCTCCCTTAGCCTAAGGCTAGAGCACCCCTTGGCTTAGGCTAGTGCACCCCTAGGCTTAGGCTAGGGCACCCCTAGGCTTTGGCTAGGGCACCCCTAGGCTTATTCAAAGGATAGAGCTCCCCTAGCCTAAGGCTAGAGCACCTCTAGGCTTAGGCTAGGGCACCCCTAGGCTTTGGCTAGGGCACCTCTAGGCTTAGGATAAGGCTAGGGCTCCCCTAGCCTCAGGCTAAGGCACCCCTAGGCTTAGGCTAGGGCACCCCTAGGCTTAGGTATGGGCACCCCTAGGCTCAGGCTAGGGCACCCCTAGGCTCAGGCTAGGGCACCCCTAGGCTCAGGCTAGGGCACCCCTAGGCTTAGCTAGGGCACCCCTAGGCTTAGGCAAAGGCTAGGGCTCCCCTAGCCTAAGGCTAGGGGACCCCTAGGCTTAGGCTAAGGCTACGGCTCCCCTAGCCTCAGGCTATGGCACCCCTGGGCTTAGGGTAGGGCAATCCTAGGCTGACTGGCTAGGGCTCCCCTAAGCTCAGGCTAGGGCACCCCTAGGCTTAGGCTAGGGCACCCCTAGGCTTAGGCTAGGGCACCCCTAGGCTTAGGCTAGGGCACCCCTAGGCTTAGGCTAGGGCACCCCTAGGCTTAGGCTAGGGCACCCCTAGGCTTAGGCTAGGGCACGTCTAGGCTTAGGCTAGGGCATCCCTAGGCTTAGGCTAAGGCTAGGACTCTCCTAGCCTAAGGCTAGGGCACCCCTAGGCTTAGGATAGGGCATCCCTAGGCTTAGGCTAGGACACCAATAGGCTTAGGCTAGGGGATCCCTAGGCTTAGGCTAGGGCCCCCCCTAGGCTTAGGCTAAGGCTAGGGCTCTCCTAGCCTAAGGCTAGGGAACCCTTAGGCTTAGGATATGGCACCCCTTGGCTTAGGTTGTGCACCCATAGGCTTAGGCTAGGGCACTCCTAGGCTTAGCCTAGGGCACCCCTATCCTTAGGCTAGGGCACCCCAAGTCTTAGGCTAAGGCTAGTGCTCCCATAGCCTAAGGCTAGGGCACCCCTAGGCTCAGGCTACGGCACCCCTAGGCTTAGGCTAGGGCACCCCTAGGCTTAGGTTGGGCACCCCTAGGTTTAGGCTAGGGCACCACTAGGCTTAGGCTAGGGCACCCCTAGGCTTAGGCTAAGGCTAGGGCTCCCCTAGCCTAAGGCTAGGGCACCCCTAGGCTCAGGCTAGGGCACCCCTAGGCTTAGGCTAAGGCACCCCTAGGCTTAGGCTAAAGCTTGGGATTCCCTAGCCTAAGGCTAGGGCACCCCTAGACTTAGGCTAGGGTACACTTAGGGTTAGGCTAAGTCTACGGCTCCCCTAGCCTCAGGCTAGGGAACCCGTAGGCTTAGGTTAGGGCACCCCTAGGCTTAGGCTAAGGCTAAGGCTCCCTTAGCCTAAATCTAGGGAACTCCAAGGCTTAGGTTAGGGCACCCCTAGGCTTAGGCTAGGGCACACCTAGGCTTAGGCTAGGGCACCCCTAGGCTTAGGCTAGGGCACCCCTAGGCTTAGGCTAAGGCTAGGGATCCCTTAGCCTAAGGCTAGAGCACCCCTTGGCTTAGGCTAGGGCACGTCTAGGCTTAGGCTAGGGCACCCATAGGCTTAGGCAAGGGCACCCCTAGGCTTAGGCTAGGGCAACCCTAGGCTTAGGATAGGGCACCCCTAGGCTTAGGCTAGGGGATCCCTAGGCTTAGGCTAGGGCACCCCTAGGCTTAGGCAAGGGCACCCCTATGCTTAGGCTAAGGTTAGGGCTCCCCTAGCCTAAGGCTAGGGAACCCGTAGGCTTAGGCTAGGGCACCCCTAGGCTTAGGCTAAGGCTAGGGCTCTCCTAGCCTAAGGCTAGGGAACCCGTAGGCTTAGGCTAGGGCACCCCTAGGCTAAGGTTGTGCACCCATAGGCTTAGGCTAGGGCACCCCTATTCTTAGGCTAGGGCACCCCAAGTCTTAGGCTAAGGCTAGGGCTCCCCTAGCCTAAGGCTAGGGCACCCCTAGGCTCAGGCTACGGCACCCCTAGGCTTAGGCTAGGGCACCCCAAGCTTAGGCTAGGGCACCCCTAGGCTTAGGCTAAGGCTACGGCTCCCCTAGCCTCAGGCTAGGGAACACATAGGCTCTGGCTAAGTCACCCCTAGCCTTAGGCTAGGACAATCCTAGGCTAGACTAAGGCTATGGCTCCCCTAGCCTCTGGCTAGTGCACCCGTAGGCTCAGGCTAGGGCACCCCTAGGCTCAGGCTTGGGCAGCCCTAGGCTTAGGCTAGGGCACCCCTAGGCTTAGGCTAGGGCACACCTAGGCTTAGGCTAAGGCTAGGGCTCCCCTATCCTAAGGCTAGGGCTCCGCTTGCCTAAGGCTAGGGCACCCTAGGCTTAGGCTAGGGCACCCCTAGGCTTAGGCTAATGCTACGGCTCCCCTAGCCTATGGCTAGGGCACCCCTAGGCTTAGGCTAGGGCACCCCTAGGCTTCGGGTATGGCACCCCTTTCTTAGGCTAGGGCACGCCTAGGCTTAGGCTAGGGCACCCCTAGGCGTAGGCCAAAGCTAGGACTCTCCTAGCCTAAGGCTAGGGCACCCCTAGGCTTAGGCTAGGGCACCCCTAGGCTTAGGCTAGGGCACCCCTAGGCTTAGGATAGGGCACCCCTAGGCTTAGGCTAGGGGATCCCTAGGCTTAGGCTAATGCTACGGCTCCCCTAGCCTATGGCTAGGGCACCCCTAGGCTTAGGCTAGGGCACCCCTAGGCTTCGGGTATGGCACCCCTTGCTTAGGCTAGGGCACGCCTAGGCTTAGGCTAGGGCACCCCTAGGCGTAGGCCAAAGCTAGGACTCTCCTAGCCTAAGGCTAGGGCACCCCTAGGCTTAGGCTAGGGCACCCCTAGGCTTAGGCTAGGGCACCCCTAGGCTTAGGATAGGGCACCCCTAGGCTTAGGCTAGGGGACCCCTAGGCTTAGGCTAGGGCCCCCCTTCGTTTAGGCTAGGGCACCCCTAGGCTTAGGTTAGGGCACCCCTATGCTTAGGCTAGGGCACCCCTAGGCTTAGGCTAAGGCTAGGGCTCCCCTAGCCTAAGGCTAGGGATCCCGTAGGCTTAGGCTAGGGCACCCCTCGGCTTAGGTTGTGCACCCTTAGGCTTAGGCTAGGGCACTCCTAGGCTTAGGCTAGAGCACCCATATCCTTAGGTTATGGCTCCCCAAGTCTTAGGCTAAGGCACCCCTAGGTTTAGGCTAGGGCACACCAAGCTTAGGCTAGGGCACCCCTAGGCTTAGGCTAAGCCTACCGCTCCCCTAGTCTCAGGCTAGGGAACCCCTAGACTCAGGGTATGGCACCCCTAGCCTTAGGCTAGGGCAATCCTAGGCTAGACTAAAGCTATGGCTCCCCTAGCCTCTGGCTAGAGCACCCGTAGGCTCAGGCTAGGGCACCCCTAGGCTCAGGCATGGGCAGCCCTAGGCTTAGGCTAGGGCATGCCTAGGCTTAGCCTAGGGCACCCCTAGGCTTAGGCTAAGGCTAGGGATCCCCTATCCTAAGGCTAGGGCTCCCTTTGTCTAAGGCTAGGGCACCCTAGGCTTAGGCTAGGGCACCCCTAGTCTTAGGTTGGGCACCCCTAGTTTTAGGCTAGGGCACCACTAGGCTTAGGCTAGGGCACCCCTAGCCTTAGGCTAGGGCACCCCTAGGCTTAGGCTAGGGCACCCCTAGGCTTAGGCTAAGGCTAGGGCTCCCCTAGCCTAAGGCTAGTGCTTCCCTAGGCTCAGGTTAGGGCAACCCTAAGCTTAGGGTAGGACACCCCTAGGCTTAGGCTAAGGATAGGGCTTCCCCAGCCTAAGGCTAGGGCACCCCTAGGCTTAGGCTAGGGCACCCTTAGGCTTAGGCTAAGGCTACGGCTCCCCTAGCCTCAGGCTAGGGAACCCCTAGGCTTAGGCTAGGGAACCCTAGGCTTAGGCTAGGTCACCCCAAGGCTTTGGCTAGGGCACCCCTAGGCTTAGGCTAGGGCACCCCGAGATTTAGGCTCATGCTAGGGCTCCCCTAGCCTAAGGTTAGGGCACCCCTAGGCTTAGGCTAGGGCACCCCTAGGCTTAGTCTAGGGCGCCCCTAGGTTTAGGCTAGGGCGCCCCCTGGTTTAGGCTAAGTCTAAGGCTCCCTTAGCCTAAAGCTAGGGAACTCCTAGGCTTAGGGTAGGGCACCCCTAGGCTTAGGCTAGGGCACCCCTAGGCTTAGGCCAAGGCTAGGGCTCCCCTAGCCTAAGGCTGGGGTACCCCTAGGCTTAGGTTAGGGTACCCCTAGGCTTAGGGTAGGGCACCCCTAGTCTTAGGCTAGGGGACCTCTACGCTAAGGCTAGGGCTCCCCTAGCCTAAGGCTAGAGCACCCCTTGGCTTAGGCTAGGGCACGCCTAGGTTTAGGCTAGGGCACCCCTAGGCTTAGGATAGGGCACCTCAAGGTTTAGGCTAGGGGACCCCTAGGCTTAGGCTAGGGCCCCCCTAGGCATAGGCTAGGCCACCCCTAGGCTTGGGCTAAGGCTAGGGCTCCCCTATCCTAAGGCTAGGACACCCCTAGGCTTAGGCTAGGGCACCCCTAGGCTTAGGCTAGGGCACCCCTAGGCTTAGGCTAAGGCTAGGGCTCCCCTAGCCTAAGGCTATGGAACCCGTAGGCTTAGGTTAGGGCACCCCTAGGCTTAGGTTGTGCACCCATAGGCTTAGGCTAGGGCACCCCTAGACTTAGGCTAGGGCACACCAAGCTTAGGCTAGGGCACCCCTAGGCTTAGGCTAAGGCTACGGCTCCCCTAGCCTCAGGCTAGGGAACCCCTACACTCAGGCTATGGCACCCCTAGCCTTAGGCTAGGGCAATCCTAGGCTAGACTAAGGCTAGGGCTCTCCTAGCCTATGGCTAGAGCACCCATAGGCTCAGGCTATGGCACCCCTAGGCTCAGGCTAGGGCAGCCCTAGGCTTAGGTTTGTGCACCCCTAGGCTTAGGCTAGGGCACCCCTAGGCTTAGGCTAAGGGTAGGGCTCCCCTTGCCTAAGGTTAGGGCACCGTAGGCTTAGGCTAGGGCACCCCTAGGCTTAGGTTGGGCACCCCTAGGTTTAGGCTAGGGCACCACTAGGCTTAGGCTAGGGCACCCCTAGGCTTAGGCTAGGGCACCCCTAGGCTTAGGCTAGGGAACCCTTAGGCTTAGGCTAAGGCTAGGGCTCCCCTAGCCTAAGGCTAGGGTTAGGCTAGGGCAAGCCTAGCCTTAGTCTAGGGCACCCCTAGGCTTAGGATAGGTCACCCCTAAGCTTAGTATAAGGCTAGGGCTCCCCTAGCCTAAGGCTAGGGCACCCCTAGGCTTAGGCTAGGGCACCTCTACATTTAGGCTCATGCTAGGGCTCCCGTAGCCTAAGGTTAGGGCACCCCTAGGCTTAGGCTAGGGAGCCCCTAGGCTTAGGTAAGGGCACCCCTAGGCTTAGGCTAAGGCTAGGGCTCCCCTAGGCTTAGGCTAGGGCACCCCTAGGCTTAGGCTAGGGCACCGCTGGGCTTAGGCTAGGGCACCCCTAGGGTTAGGCTAGGGAACGCCTAGCCCAAGGCTAGGGCACCCCTAGCCTTAGGCAGGGCACCCCTAGGCTTAGGCTAGGGCACCCTTGGCTTCGGCTAATGCTAGGGCTCCCCTAGCCTAAGGCTATGGCACCCCTAGGCTTAGGCTAGGGCACCCCTAGGCTTAGGCTAGGGCACCCCTAGGCTTAGGGTAGGGCACCCCTAGTCTTAGGCTAGGGGACCTCTAGGCTAAGGCTAGGGCTCCCCTAGCCTAAGGCTAGAGCACCCCATGGCTTAGGCTAGGGCACGCCTTGGCTTAGGCTAGGGCACCCCTAGGCGTAGGCTAAGGCTAGGACTCTCCAAGCCTTAGGCTAGGGCACCCCTAGGCTTAGGCTAGGGCACCCCTAGGCTTAGGCTAGGGGACCCCTAGGCTTAGGCTAGGGCCCCCCTAGGTTTAGGCTAGGGCACCCCTAGGCTTAGGCTAGGGCACCCCTAGGCTTAGGAAAGGGCACCCCTAGGCTTAGGCTAAGGCTAGGGCTCCCCTAGCCTAAGGCTAGGGAACCCGTAGGCTTAGGCTAGGGCACCCCTAGGCTTAGGTTGTGCACCCATAGGCTTAGGCTAGGGCACTCCTAGGCTTAGGCTAGGGCACCCCTATCCTTAGGCTAGGGCACCCCAATTCTTCGGCTAAGGCTAGGGCTCCCCAAGCCTAAGGCTAAGGCACCCCTAGGCTCAGGCTACGGCACCCCTAGGATTAGGCTAAGGCTAGGGCTCCCGTAGCCTCAGGCTAGAGCACCCTTAGGCTTATGCTAGGGCAACCCTAGGTTTAGGCTAGGGCGCCCCATGGTTTAGGCTAAGGCTAAGGCTCCCTTAGCCTAAAGCTAGGGACTCCTAGTCTTAAGTTAGGGCACCGCTAGGCTTAGGTTGTGCACCCATAGGCTTAGGCTAGGGCCCTCCTAGGCTTAGGCTAGGGCACCCCTATCCTTAGGCTAGGGCACCCCAAGTCTTAGGCTAAGGCACCCCTAGGCTTAGGCTAGGGCACCCCAAGCTTAGGCTAGGGCACCCCTAGGCTTAGGCTAAGCCTACCGCTCCCCTAGCCTCAGGCTAGGGAACCCGTAGACTCAGGCTATGGCACCCCTAGCCTTAGGCTAGGGCAATCCTAGGCTAGACTAAAGCTAGGGTTCCCCTAGCCTCTGGCTAGAGCACCCGTAGGCTCAGGCTAGGGCACCCCTAGGCTCAGGCTAGGGCACCCCTAGGCTTAGGCTTGGGCACCCCTAGGCTTAGGTTAAGGCTAGGGATCCCCTATCCTAAGGCTAGGGCTCCCCTTGCCTAAGGCTAGGGAACTCTTAAGCTTAGGCTAAGGCTACGGCTCCCCTAGCCTCAGGCTAGGGAACCCCTAAGCTTAGGCTAGGGCACCCTAGGCTTAGGCTAGGGTACCCCTAGGCTTTGGCTAGGGCACCCTTAGGCTTAGGCTAGGGCACCCCTAGATTTAGGCTCATGCTAGGGCTCCCCTAGCCTAAGGTTAGGGCACCCCTAGGCTTAGGCTAGGGCACCCCTAGGCTTAGTCTAGGGCGCCCCTACGTTTAGGCTAGGGCGCCCCTTGGTTTAGGCTAAGGCTAAGGCTCCCTTAGCCTAAAGCTAGGGAAGTCCTAGGCTTACGTTAGGGCACCCCTAGGCTTAGGCTACGGCACCCCTAGGGTTAGGCTAAGGCTAGGTTTCCCCTAGCCTAAGGCTAGGGCTCCCCAAGCTTAGGCTAGGGCACCCCTAGACTTAGGCTAAGGCCCCCCCCCCAGGATTAGGCTAGGGCACCCTTAGGCTTAGGCAAGGGCACCCCTAGGCTTAGGCTAAGGCTAGGGCTACCCTAACCTAAGGCTAGGGCAACCCTAGGCTTAGGCTAGGGCACCCCTAGGCTTAGGCTCAGGCTAGGGCACCCTTAAGCTCAGGCTAGGGCACCGCTAGGCTTAGGCTAGGGCACTCCTAGGTTTAGGCTAGGGAATGCCTAGCCTAAGGCTAGGGCACACCTAGCCTTATGCTATGGCACCCCTAGGCTTAGGCTAGGGCACCCCTAGGCTTAGACTAGGGCACCCCTAGGCTTAGGCTTAGGCTAGGGCACCCCTAGGCTTAGACTAAGGCTAGTGCTCCCCTAGCCTAAGGCTAGGGCACCCCTAGGCTTAGGCTAGGGCACCCCTAGGCTTAGGGTAGGGTACCATTAGTCTTAGGCTAGGGGACCTGTAGGCTAAGGCTAGGGCTCCCCTAGCCTAAGGCTAGATCACCCCTTGGCTTAGGCTAGGGCACGCCGAGGCTTAGGCTAGGGCACCCCTAGGCTTAGGATAGGGCACCCCTAGGCTTAGGCTAGGGAACCCCTACGCTTAGGCTAGGGCGCCCCTAGGCATAGGCTAGGGCACCCCTAGGCTTAGGCTAAGGCTAGGGCTCCCCTGTCCTAAGGCTAGGGCACCCCAAGGCTTAGGCTAGGGCACCCCCAGGCTTAGGCTAGGGCACCCCAAGGCTTAGGCTAAGGCTAGGGCTCCCCTGTCCTAAGGCCTGGGCACCCCTAGGCTTAGGCAAGGGCACCCCTAGGCTTAGGTTGTGAACCCATAGGCTTAGGCTAGGGCACTCCTATTCTTAGGCTAGGGCACCCCTATCCTTAGGCTAGGGCACCACAAGTCTTAGGCTAAGGCTAGGGCACCCCTAGGTTTAGGCTAGGGCACCCCTAGGTTTAGGCTAGGGCGCCCCTAGGCTTAGGCTAAGGCTAGGGCTCCCCTAGCCTAAGGCTAGGGCAACCCTAGGCTTAGGCTAGGGCACCCCTAGGCTTAGGCTCAGGCTAGGGCACCCCTAAGCTCAGGCTAGGGCACCGCTGGGCTTTGGCTAGGGCACCCCTAGGGTTAGGCTAGGGAACCCCTAGCCTAAGGCTAGGGCACCCCTAGCCTTAGGCTAGGGCACCCCTAGGCTTAAGCTAGGGCACCCCTAGGATTAGGCTAGGGCACCCCTAGACTTAGGCTAAGGCAATGGCTCCCCTAGCCTCAGGCTAGGGCACCCCTAGACTCAGTCTAGGGCACCCCTATACTGAGTCTAGGGAACACCTAGGCTTAGACTAGGGCACCCCTAGGCTTAGGCTTAGGTTAGGGCACCCCTAGGCTTAGGCTAGGGCACCCCTAGGCTTAGGGTAGGGCACCCCTAGTCTTAGGCTAGGGGACCTCTTCGCTAAGGCTAGGGCTCCCCTAGTCTAAGGTTAGAGCACCCCTTGGCTTAGGCTAGGGCACGCCTAGGCTTAGACTAGGGCACCCCTAGGTTTAGGCTAGGGCACCCCTAGGCTTAGGGTGGGGCACCCCTAGGCTTAGGATAGGGCACTCCTAGGCTTAGGCTAGGGGACCCCTAGGCTTAGGCTAGGGCCCCCCTAGGCTTAGGCTAGGGCCCCCCTATCCTAAGGATAGGGCACCCCAAGTCTTAGGCTAAGGCTAGAGCTCCCCTAGACTAAGGCTAGGGCACCCCAGGCTCAGGCTAGGGCACCCCTATGCTTCGGCTAAGGCTAGGGCTCCCGTAGCCTAAGGCTAGGGCACCCCTAGGCTTAGGTTAGGGCACCCCTATGCTTAGGCTAGGGCACACCAAGCTTAGGCTAGGGCAACCCTAGGCTTAGGCTAAGGCTACGGCTCCCCTAGCCTCAGGCTGGGGAACCCCTAGACTCAGGCTACGGCACCCCTAGCCTTAGGCTAGGGCAATACTAGTCTAGACTAAGGCTAGGGCTCCCCTAGCCTCTGGCTAGAGCACCCATAGGCTCAGGCTAGGGCACCCCTAAGCTCAGGCTAGGGCAGCCCTAGGCTAAGGCTAGGGCACCCCTAGGCTTAGGCTAGGGCACCCCTAGGCTTAGGCTAAGGGTAGGGCTCCCCTTGCCTAAGGCTAGGGCTCCCCTTGCCTAAGGCTAGGGCACCGTAGGCTTAGGCTAGGGCACCCCTAGGTATGGGTTGGGCACCCCTAGGTTTAGGATAGGGCACCACTACGCTTAGGCTAGGACACCCCTAGCCTTAGGCTAGGGCACCCATAGCCTTAGGCTAGGGCACCCCTAGGCTTAGGCTAAGGCTAGGGCTCCCCTAGCATAAGGCTAGGGCACCCCTAGGCTTAGGCTAGGGCACCCCTAGGCTTACGCTAGGGCACCCTTAGGCTTAGGCTAAGGATACGGCTCCCCTAGCATCAGGCTAGGGAACCCCTAGGCTTAGGCTAGGGCACCCTAGGCTTAGGCTAGGGCACCCCTAGGCTTTGGCTAGGGCACCCCTAGGCTTAGGCTAGGGCACCCCTAGGCTTGGGCTATGGCGCCCCTAGGTATAGGCTAGGGCGCACCTAGGTTTAGGCTAAGGCTAAGGCTCCCTTAGCCTAAACCTAGGGAACTCCTAGGCTTAGGTTAGGGCACCCCTAGGCTAAGGCAAGGGCACCCCTAGGCTTAGGCTAAGGCTAGGGCTCCCCTAGCCTA
Source organism: Tenrec ecaudatus (assembly GCF_050624435.1). Taxonomy (NCBI): domain Eukaryota; kingdom Metazoa; phylum Chordata; class Mammalia; order Afrosoricida; family Tenrecidae; genus Tenrec; species Tenrec ecaudatus. The sequence goes on from NW_027457644.1 coordinate 78,116, forward strand.
AGTCTAGGGCTCCCCAGGCTTAGGCTAGGGCACCCCTAGGCTTAGGCTAGGGCACCCCTAGGCTTAGGTTAGGGCACCCCTAGGATTAGGCTAGGGCACCCCTAAGCTTAAGCTAAGGCTAGGGCTCCCCTAGCCTAAGGCTAGGGCACCCCTAGCTTAGGCTAGGGCACCCCTAGGCTTAGACTAAGGCTAAGGCTCCCCTAGCCTAAGGCTAGGGCACCCATAGTTTTAGGCTACGGCACCCCTAGGCTTAGGCTAGCGCACCCCTAGGCTAAGACTAGGGCTCCCCTAGCCTAAGGCTAGGGCACACCTAGTATTATGCTAAGGCACCCCAAGGCTGAGGCTAAGGCACCCCTAGGCTAAGGCTAGGGCTCCCCTAGCCTACGGCTAGGGCACCCTTAGGCTTAGGCAAGGGCACCCCTAGGCTAAGGCTAGGGCTCCCCTAGCCTAAGGCTAGGGCACCCCTAGGCTCAGGCTACGGCACCCCTAGGCTTAGGCTAGGGCACCTCTAGGATTAGGCTAAGGCTAGGGCACCCGTAGCCTCAGGCTAGCGCACCCCTAGGCTCAGGCTAGGGCAGCCCTAGGCTTAGGCAAAGGCACCCCTAGGCTTAGGCTAGGGCACCCGTAGCCTCAGGCTAGGGCACCCCTAGGCTCAGGCTAGGGCAGCCCTAGGCTTAGGCAAGGGCACCCCTAGGCTTAGGCTAGGGCACCCCTAGGCTTAGGCTAAGGCTAGGGATCCCGTAGCCTAAGGCTAGGGCACCCCTAGACTCAGGCTAGGGCACCCCTAGTCTTTGACTAGGGCACCCCTAGGTTTATGTTAAGCCTAGGTCTACCCTAGTCTAAGGCTACGGCACCCTTAGGATCAGGCTAGGGCACCCCTAGGCTTAGCCTAGGGCACCCGCAGGCTTAGGCTAGGGCACCGCTGGGCTTAAGCTTGGGCTCCCCTCGGATTAGGCTAAGTCTACGGCTCCCCTAGCTTCAGGCTAGTGCACCCCTAGACTCAGGCTATGGCAAACCTAGGCTTAGGGTAGGGAAATCCTAGGCTAGACTAAGGCTAGGGCTCCCCTAGCCTCTGGCTAGAGCAACCGTGGCCTCAGGCTAGGGCACCCCTAGGCTCAGGCTAGGGCAGCCATAGGCTTAGGCTAGGGCACCCATAGGCTTAGCCTAGGGCACTCCTAGGCTTAGGCTAAGGCTAGGGCTCCCCTATCCTAAGGCTAGGGTTCCCCTTGCCTAAGGCTAGGGCACCCTAGGCTTAGGCTAGGGCACCCCTAGGCTTATGTTGGGCACCCCTAGGTTTAGCCTAGGGCACCGCTAGGCTTAGGCTAGGGCACCCCTAGGCTTAGGCTAGGGCACCCCTAGGCTTAGGCTAAGGCTCGGGCTCCCCTAGCCTAAGGCTAGGGCACCCCTAGGCTCAGGCTAGGGCAACCCTAGGTTTTGGCTAGGGCACCCCTAGGTTTAGGCTAAGGCTAGGGCTTCCCTAGCCTAAGGCTAGGGCACCCCTAGGCTTAGGCTAGGGCACCCTAGGCTTAGGCTAAGGCTAGGGCTCCCCTAGCCTAAGGTTAGGGCACCCCTAAGCTTAGGCTAGGGCACCCCTAGGCTTAGTCTAGGGCGCCCCTAGGTTTAGGATAGGGCGCCCCTTGGTTTAGGCTAAGGCTAAGGCTCCCTTAGCCTAAAGTAGGGAACTCCTAGGCTTAGGTTAGGGCAAACCTAGGCTTAGGCTACGGCACCCCTAGGCTTAGGCTAAGGCTAGGGCTCCCCAGGCTTAGGCTAGGGCACTCCTAGACATAGGCTAGGGCACCCCTAGGATTAGGCTAGGGCACCCCTAAGCTTAGGCTTAGGCTATGGCTCCCCTAGCCTAAGGGTAGGGCACCCCTAGGCTTAGGCTAGGGCACCCCTAGGCTGAGACTAAGGCTAGGGCTCCCCTAGCCTAAGGCTAGGGCACCCTTAGGCTTAGGCAAGGGCACCCCCAGGCTTAGGCTAGGGTACCCCTAGGCTTAGGCTAAGGCTAGGGCTCCCCTAACCTAAGGCTAGGGCAACCCTAGGCTTAGGCTAGGGCACCCCTAGGCTTAGGCTCAGGCTAGGGCACCCCTAAGCCCAGGCTAAGGCACCGCTAGGCTTAGGCTAGGGCACCCCTAGGGTTAGGCTAGGGAACGCCTAGCCTAAGGCTAGGGCACCCCAAGCCTTAGGCTAGGGCACCCCTAGGCTTAGGCTAGGGCACCCCTAGGCTTAGGCTAGGGCACCCCTAGGCTTTGGCTTAGGCTAGGGCACCCCTAGGCTTAGGCTAAGGCTAGGGCTCCCCTAGCATAAGGCTAGGGCACCCCTAGGCTTAGGCTAGGGCACCCCTAGGCTTACGCTAGGGCACCCTTAGGCTTAGGCTAAGGATACGGCTCCCCTAGCATCAGGCTAGGGAACCCCTAGGCTTAGGCTAGGGCACCCTAGGCTTAGGCTAGGGCACCCCTAGGCTTTGGCTAGGGCACCCCTAGGCTTAGGCTAGGGCACCCCTAGGCTTGGGCTATGGCGCCCCTAGGTATAGGCTAGGGCGCACCTAGGTTTAGGCTAAGGTTAAGGCTCCCTTAGCCTAAACCTAGGGAACTCCTAGGCTTAGGTTAGGGCACCCCTAGGCTAAGGCAAGGGCACCCCTAGGCTTAGGCTAAGGCTAGGGCTCCCCTAGCCTAAGTCTAGGGCTCCCCAGGCTTAGGCTAGGGCACCCCTAGGCTTAGGCTAGGGCACCCCTAGGCTTAGGTTAGGGCACCCCTAGGATTAGGCTAGGGCACCCCTAAGCTTAAGGTAAGGCTAGGGCTCCCCTAGCCTAAGGCTAGGGCACCCCTAGCTTAGGCTAGGGCACCCCTAGGCTTAGACTAAGGCTAAGGCTCCCCTAGCCTAAGGCTAGGGCACCCATAGTTTTAGGCTACGGCACCCCTAGGCTTAGGCTAGCGCACCCCTAGGCTAAGACTAGGGCTCCCCTAGCCTAAGGCTAGGGCACACCTAGTATTATGCTAAGGCACCCCAAGGCTGAGGCTAAGGCACCCCTAGGCTAAGGCTAGGGCTCCCCTAGCCTACGGCTAGGGCACCCTTAGGCTTAGGCAAGGGCACCCCTAGGCTAAGGCTAGGGCTCCCCTAGCCTAAGGCTAGGGCACCCCTAGGCTCAGGCTACGGCACCCCTAGGCTTAGGCTAGGGCACCTCTAGGATTAGGCTAAGGCTAGGGCACCCGTAGCCTCAGGCTAGCGCACCCCTAGGCTCAGGCTAGGGCAGCCCTAGGCTTAGGCAAAGGCACCCCTAGGCTTAGGCTAGGGCACCCGTAGCCTCAGGCTAGGGCACCCCTAGGCTCAGGCTAGGGCAGCCCTAGGCTTAGGCAAGGGCACCCCTAGGCTTAGGCTAGGGCACCCCTAGGCTTAGGCTAAGGCTAGGGATCCCGTAGCCTAAGGCTAGGGCACCCCTAGACTCAGGCTAGGGCACCCCTAGTCTTTGACTAGGGCACCCCTAGGTTTATGTTAAGCCTAGGTCTACCCTAGTCTAAGGCTACGGCACCCTTAGGATCAGGCTAGGGCACCCCTAGGCTTAGCCTAGGGCACCCGCAGGCTTAGGCTAGGGCACCGCTGGGCTTAAGCTTGGGCTCCCCTCGGATTAGGCTAAGTCTACGGCTCCCCTAGCTTCAGGCTAGTGCACCCCTAGACTCAGGCTATGGCAAACCTAGGCTTAGGGTAGGGAAATCCTAGGCTAGACTAAGGCTAGGGCTCCCCTAGCCTCTGGCTAGAGCAACCGTGGCCTCAGGCTAGGGCACCCCTAGGCTCAGGCTAGGGCAGCCATAGGCTTAGGCTAGGGCACCCATAGGCTTAGCCTAGGGCACTCCTAGGCTTAGGCTAAGGCTAGGGCTCCCCTATCCTAAGGCTAGGGTTCCCCTTGCCTAAGGCTAGGGCACCCTAGGCTTAGGCTAGGGCACCCCTAGGCTTATGTTGGGCACCCCTAGGTTTAGCCTAGGGCACCGCTAGGCTTAGGCTAGGGCACCCCTAGGCTTAGGCTAGGGCACCCCTAGGCTTAGGCTAAGGCTCGGGCTCCCCTAGCCTAAGGCTAGGGCACCCCTAGGCTCAGGCTAGGGCAACCCTAGGTTTTGGCTAGGGCACCCCTAGGTTTAGGCTAAGGCTAGGGCTTCCCTAGCCTAAGGCTAGGGCACCCCTAGGCTTAGGCTAGGGCACCCTTAGGCTTAGGCTAAAGCTACGGCTCCCCTAGCCTCAGGCTAGGGAACCCCTAGGCTTAGGCTAGGGCACCCTAGGCTTAGGCTAAGGCTAGGGCTCCCCTAGCCTAAGGTTAGGGCACCCCTAAGCTTAGGCTAGGGCACCCCTAGGCTTAGTCTAGGGCGCCCCTAGGTTTAGGATAGGGCGCCCCTTGGTTTAGGCTAAGGCTAAGGCTCCCTTAGCCTAAAGTAGGGAACTCCTAGGCTTAGGTTAGGGCAAACCTAGGCTTAGGCTACGGCACCCCTAGGCTTAGGCTAAGGCTAGGGCTCCCCAGGCTTAGGCTAGGGCACTCCTAGACATAGGCTAGGGCACCCCTAGGATTAGGCTAGGGCACCCCTAAGCTTAGGCTTAGGCTATGGCTCCCCTAGCCTAAGGGTAGGGCACCCCTAGGCTTAGGCTAGGGCACCCCTAGGCTGAAACTAAGGCTAGGGCTCCCCTAGCCTAAGGCTAGGGCACCCTTAGGCTTAGGCAAGGGCACCCCCAGGCTTAGGCTAGGGTACCCCTAGGCTTAGGCTAAGGCTAGGGCTCCCCTAACCTAAGGCTAGGGCAACCCTAGGCTTAGGCTAGGGCACCCCTAGGCTTAGGCTCAGGCTAGGGCACCCCTAAGCCCAGGCTAAGGCACCGCTAGGCTTAGGCTAGGGCACCCCTAGGGTTAGGCTAGGGAACGCCTAGCCTAAGGCTAGGGCACCCCAAGCCTTAGGCTAGGGCACCCCTAGGCTTAGGCTAGGGCACCCCTAGGCTTAGGCTAGGGCACCCCTAGGCTTTGGCTTAGGCTAGGGCACCCCTAGGCTTAGGCTAAGGCTAGGGCTCCCCTAGCCTAAGGCTATGGCACCCCTAGACTTAGGGTAGGGCACCCCTAGTCTTAGGCTAGGGGACCTCTAGTTTAAGGCTAGGACTCTCCTAGCCTAAGGCTAGGGCACCCCTAGGCTTAGGATAGGGCACCGCTAGTCTTAGGCTAGGGCACCCCTAGGCTTAGGATATGGCACCCCTAGGCTTAGACTAAGGCTAGTGCTCCCCTAGCCTAAGGCTAGGGCACCCCTCGTATTATGCTAAGGCACCGCTAGGCTAAGGCTAGGGCTCCCCTAGCCTAAGGCTAGGGCACCCTTAGGCTTAGGCAAGGGAACCCCTAGGCTTAGGCTAGGGCACCCCTAGGTTTAGGCTAGGGCTAGGGCTACCCTAGCCTAAGGCTAGGGCAACCCTAGGCTTAGGCTAGGGCACCCCTAGGCTTAGGCTCAGGCTAGGGCACCCCTAAGCTCAGGCTAAGGCACCGCTTGGCTTAGGCTAGGGCACCCCTAGGGTTAGGATAGGGAACGCCTAGCCTAAGGCTAGGGCACCCCTAGCCTTAGGCTAGGGCAGCCCTAGCCTTAGGCTAGGGCACCCCTAGGCTTATGCTAGGGCACCCCTAGACTTAGGCTAAGGCCACGACTCCCCTAGCCTCAGGCTAGGGCACCCCTAGGCTTAGACTTGGGCACCCTTAGGCTTAGGCTTAGGCTAGGGCTCCCCTAGCCTAAGGCTAGGGCACCCCTAGGCTTAGGCTAGGGCACCCCTAGTCTTAGGGTAGGGAACCCCTAGTCTTAGGCTAGGGGACCTCTTGGCTAAGGCTAGGACTCCCCTAGCCTAAGGCTAGAGCACCCCTTGGCTTAGGCTAGAGCACCCCTTGGCTTAGGCTAGAGCACGCCTAGGCTTAGGCTAGGGCACCCCTAGGCGTAGGCTAAGGCTAGGATTCTCCTAGCCGAAGGCTAGGGCACACCTAGGCTTAGGCTAGGGCACCCCTAGTCTTAGGCTAGGGCACCCCTAGACTTAGGATAGGGCACCCCTAGGCTTAGGCTAGGGGACCCCTAGGCTCAGGATAGGGCACCCCTAGGCTTAGGCTAGGGCACCCCTAGGCTTAGGCTAGGGCACCCCTACGCTTAGGACAGGCTAGGGCTCCCCTATACTAAGGGTAGGGCACCCATAGGCTTAGGCTAGGGAACACCAAGCTTAGGCTAGGGCAACCCTAGGCTTAGGCTAAGGTTACGGCTCCCCTAGCCACAGGCTAGGGAACCCCTAGACTCAGGCTATGGCACCCCTAGCCTTAGGCTAGGGCAATCATAGGCTAGACTAAGGCTAGGGCTCCCCTAGCCTCTGGCTAGAGCACCCATAAGCTCAGGCTAGGGCACCCCTAGGCTCAGGCTAGGGCAGCCCTAGTCTTAGGCTAGGGCAGCCCTAGGCTTAGGCTAGGGCACCCCTAGGCTTAGGCTAAGGGTAGGGCTCCCCTTGCCTAAGGCTAGGGCTCCCCTTGCCTAAGGCTAGGGCACCGTAGGCTTAGGCGAGGGCACCCCTTGGCTTAGGTTGGGCACCCCTATCCTTAGGCTAGGGCACCCCTAGGCTTAGGCTAGGGCACCACTAGGCTTAAGATAAGGCTAGGGCTCCCCTAGCCTAAGGCTAGGGCCCCCCTAGGCTCAGGCTAGGGCACCCCTAGGCTTAGGCTAGGGCACCCCTAGGTTTAGGCTAAGGCTACGGCTCCCCTAGCCTAAGGCTAGGGCACCCCTAGGCTTAGGCTAGGGCACCCTTAGGCTTAGGCTAAGGCTACGGCTCCCCTAGCATCAGGTTAGGGAACCCCTAGGCTTAGGCTAGGGCACCCAGGCTTAGGCTAGGGCACCCCTAGGCTTAGGCTAGGGCACCCCTAGGTTTAGGCTAAGGCTACGGCTCCCCTAGCATCAGGTTAGGGAACCCCTAGGCTTAGGCTAGGGCACCCAGGCTTAGGCTAGTGCACCCCTAGGCTTTGGCTAGGGCACCACTAGGCTTAGGCTAGGGCACCCCTAGATTTAGGCTCATGCTAGGGTTCCCCTAGCCTAAGGTTAGGGCACCCCTAGGCTTAGGCTAGGGCACCACTAGGCTTAGGCTAAGGCTAGGGCTCCCCTAGCCTAAGGCTAGGGCACCCCTAGGCTTAGGCTAGGGCACCCCTAGACTTAGACTAAGGGTAGGGCTCCCCTAGCCTAAGGCTAGGGCACCCTTAGGCTTAGGCATGGGCACCCATAGGCTTAGGCTAGGGCACCCCTAGGCATAGGCTAAGGCTAGGGCTCCCCTAGCCTAAGGCTAGGGCAACGTTAGGCTTAGGGTAGGGCACCCCTAGGCTTAGGCTCAGGCTAGGGCACCCCTAAGCTCAGGCTAGGGCACCGTTAGGCTTAGGCTAGGGCACCCCTAGGGTTAGGCTGCGGAACGCCTAGCCTAAGGCTAGGGCACCCATAGACTCAGTCTAGGGCACCCGTAGGCTTAGACTAGGGCACCCCTAGGCTTAGGCAAAGGCTAGGGCTCCCCTAGCCTAAGGCTACGGCACCCCCAGGTTCAGGCTAGGGTACCCCTATGCTTAGGCTAGGGCAACCCTTGGCTTAAGCTAAGGCTAGGGCTCCCCTAGCCTAAGGCTGGGGCACCCCTAGGCTTAGGCTAGGGCACCCTTAGCCTTAGGCTAGGGCACCCCTAGGCTTAGGCTAGGGCACCCCTAGGCTTAGACTATGGGTAGGGCTCCCCTAGCCTAAGGCTAGGGCACCCTTAGGCTTAGGCATGGGCACCCATAGGCTTAGGCTAGGGCACCCCTAGGCTTAGGCTATGGCTAGGGCTCCCCTAGCCTAAGGATAGGGCAACGCTAGGCTTAGGGTAGGGCACCCCTAGGCTTAGGCTCAGGCTAGGGCACCCCTAAGCTCAGGCTAGGGCACCGCTAGGCTTAGGCTAGGGCACCCCTAGGGTTAGGCTACGGAACGCCTAGCCTAAGGCTAGGGCACCCATAGACTCAGTCTAGGGCATCCCTAGGCTTAGACTAGGGCACCCATAGGCTTAGGCAAAGGCTAGGGCTCCCCTAGCCTAAGGCTACGGCACCCCCAGGTTCAGGCTAGGGTACCCCTATGCTTAGGCTAGGGCAACCCTTGGTTTAAGCTAAGGCTAGGGCTCCCCTAGCCTAAGGCTAGGGCACCCCTAGGCTTAGGCTAGGGCACCCTTAGCCTTAGGATAAGGCTACGGCTCCGCTAGCCTCAGGCTAAGCTTAGGGTAGGGCACCCTTGGCCTTAGGCTAAGGCTAGGGTTCCCCTAGCGGAAGGTAGGGCACCCCTAGGCTTAGGTTAAGGCACACCTAGGCTTCGGCTGGGGCACCCATAGTTTTAGGCTAGGGCATCCCTAGCCTCAGGCTCGGGCACCCCTACACTCAGGCTATTGCACCCCTAGGCTTAGGCTAGGGCAATCCTAGGCTATACTAAGGCTAGGACTCCCCTAGCTTCAGGCTAGGGCACCCCTAGGCTTAGGTTAGGGCACCCCTAGGCTTCGGCTAGGGCACCCCTAGGCATAGGTTAAGGCTAGGACTCCCCTAGCCTAAGGCTAGGGCAACCCTAGGCTTAGGCTAAGGCTTGGGCTAACATAGCCTAAGGCTAGTGCACCTCTAGGCTTAGGCAAGTGCACCCCTAGGCTTAGGCTAGGGCACCAATAGGCTTAGTCTAGGGCACCCCAAAGCTTAGGCTAAGGCTAGGGATTCCCTAGCCTAAGACTAGGGCACACCTATGCTTAGGGTAGGGCACCCCTAGGCTTAGGCTAGGGCACCCCTAAGCTTTGGCTAGGGCAGCCATAGGCTAATGCTTAGGCTAGGGCTCCCCTAGCCTAAGGCCTGGGCACCCCTAGGCTTAGGCTAGGGCAATCCTAGGCTAGACTAAGGCTAGGGCTCCCCTAGCCTCAGGCTAGGGGACTCGTAGGCTCAGGCTAGGGCACCCCTAGCCTAAGGCTACGGCACCCCTAGGCTTAGGCTAGGTCACCCTAGGCTTAGGCTAGGGCACCCCTATTGTTAGTCTAGGGCACCCCTAGGCTTAGGCAAGGGTACCCCTAGGCTTAGGCTAAGGCTAGGGCTCCCCTAGCCTAAGTTTAGGGCTCCCCTAGCCTAAGGTTAGGGCACCCCTAGGCTTAGGCTAGGGCACCCCTAGGCTTAGGCAAAGGCTAGGGCTCCCCTAGCCTAAGGCTAGGGCTCCACAGGCTTAGGCTAGGGCACCCCTAGGCTTAGGCTAGGGCATCCCTAGGCTTAGGCTAGGGCACCCCTAGGATTAGGCTTGGGCACCCCTAGGCTAAGGCTAGGGCACCCCTAGGCTTAGGTTAGGGCACCCCTAGGCTTAGACTAAGGCTAGGGCTCCCCTACCCAAAGGCTAGGGCACCCATAGTCTTAGGCTACGGCACGCCTAGGCTTAGGATAGGGCACCCCTAGGCTTAGGCTAGGGCACCCCTAGGCTTAGGCTAAGACTAGGGCTCCCCTAGCCTAAGGCTAGGGCACCCCTAGTATTATGCTAAGGCACCCCTAGGCTTAGGCTAAGGCACCCCTAGGCTAAGGCTTGGGCTCCCCTAGCCTAAGGCTAGGGCACCCTTAGGCTTAGGCTAGGGCACCCCTAGGCTTAGGCTAGGGCAACGCTAGGTTTAGGCTAAGGCTAGGGCTCCCCTAGCCTAAGGTAGGGCAACCCTAGGCTTAGGCTAGGGCACCCCTAGGCTTAGGCTAGGGCAATCCTAGGCTAGAATAAGACTAGGGCTCCCGTAGCCTCAGGTTAGGGGACCCGTAGGCTCAGGCTAGGGCACCCCTAGCCTAAGGCTAGGGCACCCCTAGGCTTAGGCTAGGCCACCCTAGGCTTAGGGTAGGGCACCCCTATGCTTAGGCTAGGGCACCCCTAGGCTTAGGCTAGGGCACCCCTAGGCTTAGGCTAGGGCACCCCTAGGCTTAGGCTAAGACTAGGGCTCCCCTAGCCTAAGGCTAGGGCACCCCTAGTATTAAGCTAAGGCACCCCTAGGCTTAGGCTAAGGCACCCCTAGGCTAAGGCTTGGGCTCCCCTAGCCTAAGGCTAGGGCACCCTTAGGCTTAGGCTAGGGCACCCCTAGGCTTAGGCTAGGGCACCCCTAGGTTTAGCCTAAGGCTAGGGCTCCCCTAGCCTAAGGCTAGGGCAACCCTAGGCTTAGGATAGGGCTCCCCTAGCCTAAGGCTAGGGCAACCCTAGGCTTAGGCTAGGGCACCCCTAGGCTTAGGCTAGGGCAGCCCTAGGCTTAGGCTAGGGCAGCCCTAGGCTTAGGCTAAGGCTAGGTCTCGTCTCGCATAAGGCTAGGGCACCCCTAGGCTTAGCTAGGGCACCCCTAAGCTTAGGCTAGGGCACCCCTAGGCTAAGGCTAGGACACCCCTAGGCTTAGGTTAGGGCACCCCTAGGCGTAGGCTAGGGCACCCTTAGGCTTAGGCTAAGGCTAGGGCTCCCCTAGTCTAAGCTAGGGCACCCCTAGGCTTACGCTAGGGCTCTCCTAGGCTTAGGCAAGGGCACCCCTAGGCTTAGGCTAGTGCAACCCTAGGCTTAGGCTAAGACTAGGGCTCCCCTAGCCTAAGGCTAGGGCACCCCTAGTATTATGCTAAGGCACCCCTAGGCTTAGGCTAAGGCACCCCTAGGCTAAGGCTAGGGCTCCCCTAGGCTTAAGGTAGGGCACCACTAGGCTTAGACTAAGGCTAAGGCTCCCCTAGCCTAAGGCTAGGCCACCCAGAGTCTTAGGCTAGGGCACCCCAAAGCTTAGGCTAAGGCTAGGGTTCCCCTAGCCTAAGGCTCAGGGCACACCTAAGCTTAGGGTAGGACACCCCAAGGCTTAGGCTAGGGCACCCTGAAGGTTAGGCTAGGGCAGCCATAGGCTTATGCTTAGGATAGGGCTCCCGTAGCCTAAGGCTAGGGCACCCCTAGGCTTAGGCTAGGGCACCCCTAGGCTAAGGCTAGGGCACACCTAGAATTATGCTAAGGCACCCCTAGGCTTAGGCTAAGGCAACCCTAGGCTAAGGCTAGGGCTCCCCTAGCCCAAGGCTAGGGCATCCCTTAGGCTTAGGCTAGGGCACCCCTAGGCTTTGCTAAGGCTAGGGCTCCCCTAGGCTAAGGCTAGGGCAACCCTAGGCTTAGGCTAGGGCACCCCTAGGGTTAGGCTATGGCAGCCCTAGGCTTAGGCTAAGGCTAGGGCTCGCCTAGCCTAAGGCTAGGGCACCCCTAGGCTTGCCCTAGGGAACCCCGAGGATTAGGCTAGGGCACCCCTAGACTTAGGCTAGGGCACCCCTAGGCTCAGGCTAGGGCACCCCTAGGCTTAAGCTAGGGCACCCCTAGGCTTAGACTAAAGCTAGGGCTCCCCTAGCCTAAGGCTATGGCACCCATAGTCTTAGGCTACGGCACCCCTAGGATTAAGCTAGGGCACCCCTAGGCTTAGGCTAGGGCAGCCCTAGGCTTAGGCTAAGGCTAGGTCTCGCCTAGCCTAAGGCTAGGGCACCCCTAGGCTTAGGCTAGGGCACCCCTAGGCTTAGGCTAGGGCACCCCTAGGCTAAGGCTAGGGCACACCTAGGCTTAGGTTATGGCACCCCTAGCCTTAGGCTAGGGCACACCTAGGCTTAGGTTAGGGCACCCCTAGGCTCAGGCTATGGCACCCCTAAGCTTAGGCTAGGGCACCCCTAGGATTTGGCTAGGGCACCCCGAGGTTTAGACTAGGGAACCCCTAGATTTAGACCCATGCTAGGGCTCCACTAGCCTAAGGTTAGGGCACCCCTAGGCTTAGGCTAGGGCACCCCAAGGCTTAGGTTAGGGCGCCCCTAGTTTTAGGCTAGGGCGCCCCTAGGTTTAAGCTAAGGCTCAGGCTCCCCTAGCCTAAAGCTAGGGATCTCCTAGGCTTAGGTTAGGGCACCCCTAGGCTTAGGCTAGGGCACCCCTAGGCTTAAGCTAAGGCTAGGGCTCCCCTAGCCTAAGGCTAGGGCTCCCCAGGCTTAGGCTAGGGCACCCCTAGGCTTAGGCTAGGGCACCCCTAGGCTTAGGCTAGGGCACCCCAAGATTAGAAAAGGGCACCCCTAAGCTTAGGCTAAGGCTAGGGCTCCCCTAGCCTAAGGCTAGGGCACCACTAGGTTTAGGCTAGGGCACCGCTTGGGTTAGAGTAAGGCTAGGGCTCCCCTAGCCTAAGGCTAGGGCACCCAAAGTCTTAGGCTATGGCACCCTTAGCCTTAGGCTAGGGCACCCCTAGGCTTAGGCTAAGACTAGGGCTCCCCTAGCCTAAGGTTAGGGCACACCTAGTATTATGCTAAGCACCCCTCGGCTTAGGCTAAGGCACCCCTAGGCTAAGGTTAGGGCTCCCCTAGCCTAAGGCTTGGGCACACTTAGGGTTAGGCTAGGGCACCCCTAGGCTTAAGCTAGGGCAGCCCTAGGCTTAGGCTAAGGCTAGGTCTTGTCTAGCCTAAGGCTAGGGCACCCCTAGGCTTAGGCTAGGGCACCCCTAGGCTAAGGTTAGTGCACCCATAGGCTTAGGTTAGGGCACCCCTAGGCTTAGGCTAGGGCACCCCTAGGCTTAGGCTTGTGTAACCCTAGGCTTCGGCTAAGGCTAGGGCTCCCCAAGCCTAAGGCTACGGCAACCCTAGGCTTAGACTAGGGCAGCCCTAGGCTTAGGCTAAGGCTAGGGCTCGCCTAGCCCAAGGCTAGGGCACCCCTAGGCTTGGGCTAGGGAACCCCTAGGCTTAGGATAGGGCTCCCCTAGCGTAAGGCTAGGGCACCCATAGTCTTAGGCTACGGCACGCCTAGGATTAGGCTAGGGCACACCTAGGCTTAGGCTAGGGCAGCCCTAGGCTTAGGCTAAGGCTAGGTCTTGCCTAGCCTAAGGCTAGGGCACCCCTAGGCTTAGGCTAGGGCACCCTAGGCTTAGGCTAGGGCAACCCTAGGCTAAGACTAGGGCACACCTAGGCTTATGTTAGGGCAGCCCTAGGCTTAGGCTAAGGCTAGGTCTCGTCTAGACTAAGGATAGGGCACCCCTAGGCTTACGCTAGGGCACCCATAGGCTTAGGCTAGGGCACCCATAGGCTTAGGCTAGGGCACCCCTAACTAAGGCTAGGGCAGCCCTAGGCTTAAGTTAGGGCACCCCTAGGCTTAGGGTAGGGCACCCCTAGGCTTAGGCTAAGGCAAGGGCTCCCGAAGGCTAAGGCTGGGCACCCCTAGGCTTAGGCTAGGGCTCCCCTAGGCTTAGGCTAGGGCACCCCTAGGCTTAGGCTAAGGCTAGGGCTCCCCTAGGCTTAGGCTAGGGCACTCCTAGGATTAGGCTAGGGCACACCTAAGTTTAGGCTAGCTAAGGCTCCCCTAGCCTAAGGCTAGGGCACCCCTAGTATTATGCTAAGGCACACCTAGGCTTAGGCTAAGGCACCCCTAGACTAAGGCTAGGGCTCCCCTAGCCTAAGGCTAGGGCACCCTTAGGCTTTGGCTAGGGCACCCCTAGGCTTAGGCTAGGGCACCCCTAGGCTTAGGCTAAGCCTAGGGCTCGCCTAGCATAAGGCTAGGGCACCCCTAGGCTTGGGCTAGAGAACCCCTAGGCTTAGGGTAGGGCACCCCTAAGCTTAGGCTAGGGCACCCCTAGTCTTAGGCTAGGGCATGCCTAGGCTTAAGCTAGGGCACTCCTAGGCTTAGACAAATGCTAGGGCTCCCCTAGCCTAAGGCTAGGGCACCCATAGTCTTAGGCAACGGCACCCCTAGGATTAAGCTAGGGCACCCTTAGGCTTAGGCTAGGGCACACCTAGGCTTAGGTTAGGGCACCCCTAGGCTTAGGCTAGGGCACCCCTAGGCTTAGGCTAAGGCTAGAGCTCCCCTAACCTAAGGCTAGGGCACCCCTAGGCTTACGCTAGGGCACCCCTAGGTTTAGGCTAAGGCACCCCTAGGCTCAGGCTAGGGCAACCCTAGGCTTAGGCTAGGGCACCCCTATGCTTAGGCTAGGGCAAGCCTAGGCTTAGGCCAAGGCTAGGGCTCCCCTAGCCTTAGGCTAGGGCACCCATAGGCTTAGGTTATGGCAACCCTAGGCTTAGGCGAGGGCACACCAATGCTTATGCTATGGCACCCCTAGGCTTAGGCTAGGGCACCCTTAGGCTTAGACGGGGGCACCCTTAGTCTTAGGCTAAGGCTAGGGCTACACTAGCCTAAGGCTAGGGCACCCCTAGGCTTAGGCTAGGACACCCCTAGGCTTAGGCTAGGGCACGCCTAGGCTTAGGCTAGGGCACGCCTAGGCTTAGGCTAGGGCAGCCCTAAGCTTAGGCTAGGGCAGGCCTAGGCTTAGGCTAAGGGTAGGTCTCGTCTAGCCTAAGGCTAGGGCACCCGTAGGCTTAGGCTAGAGCACCCCTAGGCTTACGCTAAGACTAGGGCTCCCCTAGACTAAGGCTAGGGCACCCTTAGGCTTATGCTAGGGCACCCCGAGGCTTAGACTAAGGCTAGGGCTCCCCTAGCCTAAGGCTAGGGCACCCATAGTCTTCGGCTACGGCACCCCTAGGCTTAGGCTAGGGCACCCCTAGGCTTAGGCTAAGACTAGGGCTCCCCTAGCCTAAGGCTAGGGCACCCCTAGTATTATGCTAAGGCACCCCTAGGCTTAGGCTAAGGCACCCCTAGGCTAAGGTAGGGCTCCCCTAGCCTAAGGCTAGGGCACCCTTAGGCTTAGGCTAGGGCAACCCTAGGCTTAGGCTTGGGCACCCCTAGGCTTAGGCTAAAGCTAGGGCTCCCCTAGCCAAAGGCTAGGGCAACCCTAGGCTTAGGCTAGGGCACCCCTAGGCTTAGGCTAGGGCAGCACTAGGCTTAGGCTAAGGCTAGGGCTCGCATAGCCTAAGGCTAGGGCACCCCTAGTCTTGGGCTAGGGCAACCCTAGGCTTAGGGTAGAGCAGCCCTAGGCTTAGGCTAAGGCTAGGGCTCCCCTAGCCTAAGGCTAGGGCAACCCTAGGCTTAGGGTTGGGCCCCCCAAGGCTTAGGCTAGGGCAATCCTAGGCTAGACTAAGGCTAAGGCTCTCCTAGCCTCAGGCTAGGGGACCCGTAGGCTCAGGCTAGGGCACCCCTAGCCTAAGGCTATGCACCCCTAGGCTTAGGCTAGGGCACCCTAGGCTTAGGCTAGGGCACCCCTAGGCTTAGGCTAGGGCACCCCTAGGCTTAGGCTAGAGCACCCCTAGGCTTAGGCTAGGGCAGCCCTAGGCTTAGGCTAGGGCAGCCCTAGGCTTAAGCTAAGGCTAGGTCTCGTCTAGCCTAAGGCTAGGGCACCAGTAGTCTTAGGCTAGGGCACCCCTAGGCTTAGGCTAGGGCACCCCTAGGCTTAGGCTAGGGCACCCATAGGCTAAGTCTAGGGCACCCCTAGGCTTAGACTAGGGCAGCCCTAGGCTGAGGCTAAGGCTAGGGCTCCCCTAGCCTAAGGCTAGGGCACCCTTAGGCTTAGGCTCGGGCACCCCTAGGCTTAGGCTAGGGCAGCCCTAGGCTTAGGCTAAGGCTAGGGCACCCCTAGGCTTGGGCTAGGGAACCCCTAGGCTTAGGGTAGGGCACCCCTAGACTTAGGCTAGGGCACCCCTAAGCTTAGGCTAGGGCATGCCTAGGCTTAAGGTAGGGCACCCCTAGGCTTAGACAAAGGCTAGGGCTCCCCTAGCCTAAGGCTAGGGCACCCCTAGGCTTAGGCTAGGGCACCCCTAGGCTTAGGCTAGGGCACACCTAGGCTTAGGTTAGGGCACCCCTAGGCTTAGGCTAGGGCACCCCTAGGCTTAGGCTAGGGCACCCCTAGGCTTAGGCTAAGGCTAGAGCTCCCCTAGCCTAAGGCTAGGGCACCCCTAGGCTTACGCTAGGGCACCCCTAGGCTTAGGCTAAGTCACCCCTAGGCTCAGGCTAGGGCAACCCTAGGCTTAGGCTAGGGCACCCCTAGGCTTAGGCTAGGGTAACCCTAGGATTAGGCCAAGGCTAGGGCTCCCCTAGCCTTAGGCTAGGGCACCCTTAGGCTTAGGCTAGGGCACCCCTAGGCTTAGGCTAGGGCAGCCCTAGGCTTAGGCTAAGGCTAGGGCTCGCATAGCCTAAGGCTAGGGCACCCCTAGGCTTGGGCTAGGGCAACCCTAGGCTTAGGCTAGGGCATGCCTAGGCTTAGGCTAAGGCTAGGGCTCCCCTAGCCTAAGGCTAGGGCAACCCTAGGCTTAGGGTAGGGCCCCCCAAGGCTTAGGCTAGGGCAATCCTAGGCTAGACTAAGGCTAGGGCTCCCCTATCCTCAGGCTAGGGGACCCGTAGGCTCAGGCTAGGGCACCCCTAGCCTAAGGCTAGGCACCCCTAGGCTTAGGCTAGGGCACCCTAGGCTTAGGCTAGGGCACCCCTATACTTAGGCTAGGGCACCCCTAGGCTTAGGCTAGGGCACCCCTAGGCTTAGGCTAGGGCAACCCTAGGTTTAGGCTAGGGCAGCCCTAGGTTTAAGCTAAGGGTAGGTCTCGTATAGCCTAAGGTTAGGGCACCAGTAGGCTTAGGGTAGGGCCCCCCAAGGCTTAGGCTAGGGCAATCCTAGGCTAGACTAAGGCTAGGGCTCCCCTATCCTCATGCTAGGGGACTCGTAGGCTCAGGCTAGGGCACCCCTAGCCTAAGGCTAGGCACCCCTAGGCTTAGGCTAAGGCACCCTAGGCTTAGGCTAGGACACGCCTATACTTACGCTAGGGCACACCTAGGCTTAGGCTAAGGCACCCCTAGGCTCAGGCTAGGGCAACCCCAGGCTTAGTCTAGGGCACCCCTAGGCTTAGGCTAGGGCAACCCTAGGCTTAGGCCAAGGCTAGGGCTCCCCTAGCCTTAGGCTAGGGCACCCATAGGCTTAGGTTATTGCACCCCTAGTCTTAGGCGAGGGCACACCAAGGCTTATGTTATGGCACCCCTAGGCTTAGGCTAGGGCACCCCTAGGCTTAGACGGTGGCACCCCTAGGCTTAGGCTAAGGCAAGAGCTACCCTAGCCTAAGGCTAGGGCACCCCTAGGCTTAGGCTAGGACACCCCTAGGCTTAGGCTAGGGCACGCCTAGGCTTAGGCTAGGGCAGCCCTAAGCTTAGGCGAGGACAGCCCTAGCCTTAGGCTAAGGCTAGGTCTCATCTAGCCTAAGGCTAGGGCACACCTAGGCTTAGGCTAGGGCACCCCTAGGCTTAGGCTAAGCTAGGGCTCCCCTAGACTAAGGCTAGGGCACCCCTAGGCTTAGACTAGGGCACCCCTAGGCTTAGACTAAGGCTAGGGCTTCCCTAGCCTAAGGCTAGGGCACCCATAGTCTTCGGCTACGGCACCCCTAGGCTTAGGCTAGGGCACCCCAAGGCTTAGGCTAACACTAAGGCTCCCCTAGCCTAAGGCTAGGGCACCCCTAGTATTATGCTAAGGCACCCCTAGGCTTAGGCTAAGGCACCCCTAGGGAAAGGCTAGGGCTCCCCTTGCCTAAGGCTAGGGCACCCTTAGGCTTAGGCTAGGGCACCCCTAGGCTTAGGCTAAGGCTAGGGCTCGCATAGCCTAAGGCTAGGGCACCCCTAGGCTTGGGCTAGGGAACCCCTAGGCTTAGGCTAGGGCAACCCTAGGCTTCGGCTAGGGCACCCCTAGGCTTAGGCTAAGGCTAGGGCTCCCCTAGCCTAAGGCTAGGGCAACCCTAGGCTTAGGGTAGGGCCCCCCAAGGCTTACGCTAGGGCAATCCAAGGCTAGACTAAGGCTAGGGCTTCCCTATCCTCAGGCTAGGAGACCCGTGGGCTCAGGCTAGGGCACCCCTAGCCTAAGGCTAGGCACCCCTAGGCTTAGGCAAGGGCACCCTAGGCTTAGGCTAGGGCACCCTAGGCTTAGGCTAGGGCACCCCTATACTTAGGCTAGGGCATCCCTAGGCTTAGGCTAGGGAACCGCTAGGCTTAGGCTAGGGCAACCCTAGGCTTAGGCTAGGGTAACCCTAGGCTTAAGCTAAGGCCAGGTCTCGTCTAGCCTAAGGCTAGGGCACCAGTAGGCTTAGGCTAGGGCACCCCTAGGCTTAGGGTAGGGCACCCCTAGGCTTAGGCTAGGGCACCCCTAGGCTATGTCTAGGGCACCCCTAGGCTTAGACTAGGGCAGCCCTAGGCTTAGGCTAAGGCTAGGGCTCCCCTAGCCTAAGGTTAGGGCAACCCTAGGCTTAGCCTAGGGCACCCTTAGGCTTAGACTAGGGCAGCCCTAGGCTTAGGCTAAGGCTACGGCTCCCCAAGCATAAGGCTAGGGCAACCCTAGGCTTAGGCTAGGGCACCCCTAGGCTAAGTCTAGGGCACCCCTAGGCTTGGGTTACGGAACCCCTAGGCTTAGGATATGGCACCCCTAGGCTTAGGCTAGGGCACCCCTAGGCTTAAGCTAGGGCACCCCTAGTCTTAGACTAAGGCTAGGGCTCCCCTAGCCTAAGGCTAGGGCACCCATAGTCTTAGGCTACTGCACCAGTACATTAAGCTAGGGCGCCCCTAGGCTTAGGCTATGGCACTCCTACGTTAGGCTAGGGCAACCCTAGGCTTAGGCTAGGGCACCCCTAGGGTTAGACTAGGGCAACACTAGGCTTAGGCTAAGGCTAGGGCTCCCCTAGCCTAAGGCTAGTGCACCCCTAGGCTTAGGCTAGGGCACCCATAGGCTTCGCTATGGCACCCCTAGGCTTAGGCGAGGGCACACCTAGGCTTATGCTAGGGCACCCCTAGGCTTAGGCTAGGGCACCCCTAGGCTTAGGCTATGGCACCCCTAGGCTTAGGCTAAGGCTAGGGCTCCTATCGCCTACGGCTAGGGCACCCCTAGGATTAAGCTAGGGCACCCCTAGGCTTAGGCTAGGGCACCCCTAGGCTTAGGCTGGGGCACCCCTAGGCTTAGGCTAAGGCTAGGGCTCCCCTAGCCTAAGGCTAGGGTACCCTAATCTTAGGCTAGGGCACCCCTAGGCTTAGGCTAGGGCACCCCTAGGCTTAGGCTAGGGCATCCCTAGGCTTAGGCTAGGGCAGCCCTAGGCTTAGGCTAAGGCTGGGTCTCATCTAGCCTAAGGCTAGGGCACCCCTAGACTTACGCTAGGGCACCCCTAGGTTTAGGCTAGGGCACCCCTTGGCTTAGGCTAGGGCACTCCTAGGCTAGGGCTAGGGCACCCATAGGCTTAGGTTAGGGCACCCCTAAGCTTAGGCTAGGGCACCCCTAGGCTTAGGCTAAGGCTAGGGCTCCCCTAGGCTAAGGCTAGGGCACCCCTAGGCTTACGCTAGGGCTCTCCTAGGCTTAGGCTAGGGCACCCCTAGGCTTAGGCTAGTGAAACCCCAGGCTTAGGCTAAGGCTAGGGCTCCCCTAGCCTAAGGCTAGGGCACCCATAGGCTTAGGCTAGGGCACCGCTAGGCTTAGGCTAGGGCACCCCTAGGCTTAGGCTAAGGCTAGGGCTCCCCTAGGCTTAGGCTATGACAGCCCTAGGATTTTGCTAGGGCACACCTAAGCTTAGGCTAGCTAGGGCTCCCCTAGCCTAATGCTAGGGCACCCCTAGGCTTATGCTAGGGCACCCCTAGGCTAAGACTAAGGCTAGGGCTCCCCTAGCCTAAGGTTAGAGCACCCCTAGGCTTAGGCTAGTGCACCCCTAGCCTTAGGTTAGGACACCCCTAGGCTTAGGCTAGGGCACCCTAGGCTTAGGCTTTGGCACCCTAGGCTTAGGCTAGGGCACCCCTATGCTTTGGCTAGGGCACCCCTAGGCTTTGCCTAGGGCACACCTAGACTTAGGCTAGGGCACCCCTAGATTTAGGCTCATGCTAGGGCTCC
Organism: Tenrec ecaudatus; assembly: GCF_050624435.1. Taxonomy (NCBI): domain Eukaryota; kingdom Metazoa; phylum Chordata; class Mammalia; order Afrosoricida; family Tenrecidae; genus Tenrec; species Tenrec ecaudatus. The sequence goes on from NW_027457644.1 coordinate 97,880, forward strand.
CCTAGCCTAAGGCTAGAGCACTGCTAGGCTTAGGCTAGGGCGCCCCTAGTTTTAGGCTAAGGCTAGGTTTCCCCTAGCCTAAAGCTAGGGAACTCCTAGGCTTAGGCTAGGACACCCCTAGGCTGAGGCTAGGGCACCCCTAGGCTTAGGCTAGGGCACCCCTAGGCTTAGGATCCGGCTAGGGCTCCCCTAGCCTAAAGCTAGGGCACCCCTAAGCTTAGGCTACGGAACCCCTAGCCTAAGGTTAGGGCACCCCTAGCCTAAGGCTAGGGCACCCTAGGCTTAGGCTAGGACACCCCTAGGCTTAGTCTAGTTTAACCCTAGGCTTAGGCTAAGACTGGGCTCCCCTAGCCTAAGGCTAGGGCACCCCTAGTATTATGCTAAGGCACCCCTAGGCTTAGGCTTAGGCACCCCTAGGCTAAGGCTAGGGCTCCTCTAGCCTAAGGCTAGGGCACCCTTAGGCTTAGGCTAGGGCACCCCTAGGCTTAGGCTAAGGCTAGGGCTCCCCTAGCCTAAGGCTAGGGCACCCTTAGGCTTAGGCTAGGGCACCCCTAGGCTTAGGCTAAGGCTAGGGCTCCCCTAGCCTAAGGCTAGGGCACCCCTAGGCTTAGGCTAGGGCACCCCTAGGCTTAGGCTAGGGCAGCCCTAGGCTTAGGCTAAGGCTAGGGTTCGCCTAGCCTAAGGCTAAGGCACCCCTAGGCTTGGACTAGGGAACCCCTAGGCTTAGGCTAGGGAACCCCTAAACTTAGGCTAGGGCACCCCTAGGCTTAGGCTAGGGCACCCCTAGGCTTAAGCTAGGGTACCCCTAGGTTTAGACTAAGGCTAGGGCTCCCCTAGCCTAAGGCTACGGCACCCATAGTCTTAGGCTACGGCACCCCTAGGATTAGGCTAGGGCACCCCTAGGCTTAGGCTAGGGCACCCCTAGGCTTAGGCTAGGGCACCCCTAGGCTAAGGCTAGGGCACACCTAGGCTTAGGTTAGGGCACCCCTAGGCTTAGGCTAGGGCACACTTAGGCATAGGTTAGGGCACCCCTAGGCTTAGGCTAGGGCACCCCTAGGCTTAGGCTAAGGCTAGGGCTCCCCTAGCCTAAGGCTAGGGCACCCCTAGGCTTACACTAGGGCACCCCTAGGCTTAGGCTACGGCACCTCTAGGCGTAGGCTAGGGCAACCCTAGGCTTAGGATAGGGCATCCCTAGGGTTAGGCTAGGGAAACCCTAGGCTTAGGCTAAGGCTAGGGCTCCCCCAGCCTAAGGCAAGGGCACCCCTAGGCTTAGGCTAGGGCACCCCTAGGCTTAGGGTAGGGCACCCCTAGGCTTAGGCGAGGGTACACCAAGGCTTATGCTAGGACACCCCTAGGCTGAGGCTAGGGCACCCCTAGGCTTAGGGTAGGGCACCCTTGGCTTGGGCTGGGGCACCCCTAGGCTTAGGCTAAGGCTAGGGCTCCCCTAGCCTAAGGCTAGAGCACCCCAAGGCTTAGGCTAGGGCACCCATAGGCTTAGGCTAGGGCACCCCTAGGCTTAGGCTATGGCACCTCTAGGCTTAGGCTAGGGCAGCCCTGGGCTTATGCTAAGGCTATGTAATCGTCTAGCCTAAGGCTAGGGCACCCCTAGGCTTAGGCTAGGGCACCCCTAGGCTTAGGCTAGGGCACCCTTAAGCTTAGGTTAGGGCACCCCTGGGCTTAGGCCAGGGCACCCCTAGGCTTAGGCTTAGGCTAGGGCACCCATAGGCTTAGGCTAGGGCACCCCTAGGCTTAGGCTAGGGCACCGCTAGGCTTAGGCTAGGGCACCCCTAAGCTTAGGCTAAGGCTAGGGTTAAGCAAGCCTAAGGCTAGGGCAACCCTAGGCTTAGGCTAGGGCACCCCTAGGCTTAGACTAAGGCTAGGGCTCCCCTAGCCTAATGCTGGGGCACCCATAGTCTTAGGCTACGGCACCCCTAGGCTTAGGCTAGGGCACCCCTAGGCTTAGGCTAAGACTAGGGCTCCCCTAGCCTAAGGCTGGGGCACCCCTAGTAGTATGCTAAGGCACCCCTAAGCTTAGGCTAAGGCACCCCTAGCCTAAGGCTTGGGCTCCCCTAGCCTAAGGATAGGGCACCCTTAGGCGTAGGCTAGGGCACCCCTAGGCTTAGGCTAGGGCACCCCTAGGCTTAGGCTAAGGCTAGGGCTCCCCTAGCCTAAGGCTAGGGCACCCCTAGTCTTTAGTTAGGGCACCCAAGGCTTAGGCTAGGGCACCCCTAGGCTTTGGCTTGGGCACCCCTAGGCTAAGGCTAGGGCTCCCCTAGCCTAAGGCTAGGGCAGCCCTAGGCTTTGGCTAGGGCACCCCTAGGCTTAGGCTAGGGCACCCCTAGACATAGGCTAGGGCACCCCTAGGATTAGGCTAAGGCTAGGGCTCCCCTAGCCTAAGGCTAGGGCACCCCTAGGTTTAGGCTAGGGCACCCCAAGGCTTAGGCTAAGGCACACCAAGGCTTAGGCTAAGGCACCCCTAGGCTTACGCTATTGTTAGGGCTCCCCTAGTCTAAGGCGAGGGCACCTCTAGGCTTAGGCTAGGGCACCCCTAGGCTTTGGATAGGGCACCCCTAGGCTTAGGCTAAGGCTAGGTCTCACCTAGCCTAAGGTTCGGGCACCACTAGGCTTAGGCTATGTCACCCCTAGACTTAGGCTAGGGAATCCCTAGCCTTAGGCTATGGCACCCCAAGGCTTAGGCTAGGGCACCCCTAGGCTTAGGCTAAGGCTAGGGCTCCCCTAGCCTAAGGCTAGGGCACCCCTAGGCTTAGGCTAGGGCAAGCCTAGGCTTAAGCTACGTCATCCCTAGGCTTAGGCTAAGTCTAGGTCTCCCCTAGCCTAAGGCTAGGGCACCCATAGGCTTAGGCTAGGGCATCACTAGGCTTAGGCTAGGGCACCCCTAGGATTAGGCTAGGGCACCCCTAGGCTTAGGCTATGGCTAGGGCTCCCCGAGCCTAAGGCTTGGGCAACCCTAGGCTTACACTAGGGCACCCCTAGGCTTAGGCTACGGCACCTCTAGGCGTAGGCTAGGGCAACCCTAGGCTTAGGATAGGGCATCCCTAGGGTTAGGCTAGGGAAACCCTAGGCTTAGGCTAAGGCTAGGGCTCCCCCAGCCTAAGGCAAGGGCACCCCTAGGCTTAGGCTAGGGCACCCCTAGGCTTAGGGTAGGGCACCCCTAGGCTTAGGCGAGGGTACACCAAGGCTTATGCTAGGACACCCCTAGGCTGAGGCTAGGGCACCCCTAGGCTTAGGGTAGGGCACCCTTGGCTTGGGCTGGGGCACCCCTAGGCTTAGGCTAAGGCTAGGGCTCCCCTAGCCTAAGGCTAGAGCACCCCAAGGCTTAGGCTAGGGCACCCATAGGCTTAGGCTAGGGCACCCCTAGGCTTAGGCTATGGCACCTCTAGGCTTAGGCTAGGGCAGCCCTGGGCTTATGCTAAGGCTATGTAATCGTCTAGCCTAAGGCTAGGGCACCCCTAGGCTTAGGCTAGGGCACCCCTAGGCTTAGGCTAGGGCACCCTTAAGCTTAGGTTAGGGCACCCCTGGGCTTAGGCCAGGGCACCCCTAGGCTTAGGCTTAGGCTAGGGCACCCATAGGCTTAGGCTAGGGCACCCCTAGGCTTAGGCTAGGGCACCGCTAGGCTTAGGCTAGGGCACCCCTAAGCTTAGGCTAAGGCTAGGGTTAAGCAAGCCTAAGGCTAGGGCAACCCTAGGCTTAGGCTAGGGCACCCCTAGGCTTAGACTAAGGCTAGGGCTCCCCTAGCCTAATGCTGGGGCACCCATAGTCTTAGGCTACGGCACCCCTAGGCTTAGGCTAGGGCACCCCTAGGCTTAGGCTAAGACTAGGGCTCCCCTAGCCTAAGGCTGGGGCACCCCTAGTAGTATGCTAAGGCACCCCTAAGCTTAGGCTAAGGCACCCCTAGCCTAAGGCTTGGGCTCCCCTAGCCTAAGGATAGGGCACCCTTAGGCGTAGGCTAGGGCACCCCTAGGCTTAGGCTAGGGCACCCCTAGGCTTAGGCTAAGGCTAGGGCTCCCCTAGCCTAAGGCTAGGGCACCCCTAGTCTTTAGTTAGGGCACCCAAGGCTTAGGCTAGGGCACCCCTAGGCTTTGGCTTGGGCACCCCTAGGCTAAGGCTAGGGCTCCCCTAGCCTAAGGCTAGGGCAGCCCTAGGCTTTGGCTAGGGCACCCCTAGGCTTAGGCTAGGGCACCCCTAGACATAGGCTAGGGCACCCCTAGGATTAGGCTAAGGCTAGGGCTCCCCTAGCCTAAGGCTAGGGCACCCCTAGGTTTAGGCTAGGGCACCCCAAGGCTTAGGCTAAGGCACACCAAGGCTTAGGCTAAGGCACCCCTAGGCTTACGCTATTGTTAGGGCTCCCCTAGTCTAAGGCGAGGGCACCTCTAGGCTTAGGCTAGGGCACCCCTAGGCTTTGGATAGGGCACCCCTAGGCTTAGGCTAAGGCTAGGTCTCACCTAGCCTAAGGTTCGGGCACCACTAGGCTTAGGCTATGTCACCCCTAGACTTAGGCTAGGGAATCCCTAGCCTTAGGCTATGGCACCCCAAGGCTTAGGCTAGGGCACCCCTAGGCTTAGGCTAAGGCTAGGGCTCCCCTAGCCTAAGGCTAGGGCACCCCTAGGCTTAGGCTAGGGCAAGCCTAGGCTTAAGCTACGTCATCCCTAGGCTTAGGCTAAGTCTAGGTCTCCCCTAGCCTAAGGCTAGGGCACCCATAGGCTTAGGCTAGGGCATCACTAGGCTTAGGCTAGGGCACCCCTAGGATTAGGCTAGGGCACCCCTAGGCTTAGGCTATGGCTAGGGCTCCCCGAGCCTAAGGCTTGGGCACCCCTATGCTTAGGCAAGGGCATCCCAAGGATTTGGCTAGGGCACCCCTAGCCTAAGGCTAGTCACCCCTAGGCTTAGGCTAGGGCACCCATAGGCTTACGCTAGTGCACCCCTAGCTTTAGGCTAAGGCTAGGGCTCCCCAACCTAAGGCTAGGGAACCACTATCCTTAGGCTAGGGCACCCCTAGGATTTGGCTAGGGAACCCCTAGCCTAAGGCTAGGGTACCCCTAGGCTTAGGCTAGGCATCCCTAGGCTTTGGCTAGGGCTCCCCTATCCTAAGGCTAGGGCACCCCTAGGCTTAGGCTAGGGCACTCCTAGGCTGAGGCTAGTGCACCCCAGGCTTAGGCTAAGGCTCGGGCTCCCAGCCTAAGGCTAGGGCACACCTAGGCTTAGGCTAGGGCACCGCTAGGCTTAGGCTAGGGCACCCCTAGCCTTAGGCTAGGGCACCCCTAGGCTTAGGCTAAGGCTAGGGATCCCCTAGCGTAAGGCTAGGGCACCCTTAGGCTTAGGCTAGGGCACCCCTAGGCTTAGGCTAGGGCACCCCTAGGCTTAGGCTAAGGCTAGGGCTCCCGGATCCTAAGGCTATGGGACCCCTATGCTTAGGCAAGGGCATCCCAAGGATTGGCTAGGGCACCCCTAGCCTAAGGCTAGTGCACCCCTAGGCTTAGGCTAGGGCACCCCTAGGCTTACGCTAGTGCACCCCTAGGCTTAGGCTAAGGCTAGGGCTCCCCAACCTAAGGCTAGGGCACCCCTATCCTTAGGCTAGGGCACCCCTAGGCTCAGGCTACGGCTAGGGCACCCATAGGCACAGCTATGGCACCCCTACACTTAGACTAGGGCACCACTAGACTTAGGCTAAGGCTAGGGATCCCCTAGCGTAAGGCTAGGGCACCCCTAGGCTTAGGCTAGGGTACCCCTAGGCTTAGGCTAAGGATAGGGCTCCCCTAGCCTAAGGCTAGGGAACCCCTAAGCTTAGGCTAGGGCACCACTAGACTTAGGCTAGGGCACCCCTAGGCTTAGTCTAGTTTAACCCTAGGCTTAGGCTAAGACTAGGGCTCCCCTAGCCTAAGGCTAGAGCACCCCTAGTATTATGCTAAGGCACCCCTAGGCTTAGGCTTAGGCACCCCTAGGCTAAGGCTAGGGCTCCCCTAGCCTAAGGCTTGGGCACCCTTAGGCTTAGGCTAGGGCATCCCTAGGCTTAGGCTAAGGCTAGGGCTCCCCTAACCTAAGGCTAGGGCACCCCTAGGCTTAGGCTAGGGCACCCCTAGGTTAGGCTAGGGCAGACTTAGGCTTAGGCTAAGGCTAGGGTTCGCCTAGACTAAGGCTAAGGCACCCCTAGGCTTGGACTAGGGAACCCCTAGGCTTAGGCTTGGAAACCCCTAAACTTAGGCTAGGGCACCCCTAGGCTTAGGCTAGGGCACCCCTAGGCTTAAGCTAGGGTACCCCTAGGTTTAGACTAAGGCTAGGGCTCCCCTAGCCTAAGGCTACGGCACCCATAGTCTTAGGCTACGGCACCCCTAGGATTAGGCTAGGGCACCCCTAGGCTTAGGCTAGGGCACCCCTAGGCTTAGACTAGGGCACCCCTAGGCTAAGGCTCTGGCACACCTAGGCTTAGGTTAGGGCACCTCTAGGCTTAGGCTAGGGCACACTTAGGCATAGGTTAGGGCACCCCTAGGCTTAGGCTAGGGCACCCCTATGCTTAGGCTAAGGCTAGGGCTCCCCTAGCCTAAGGCTAGGGCACCCCTAGTCTTACGCTAGGGCACCCCTAGGCTTAGGCTACGGCACCCCTAGGCTTAGGCTAGGGCAACCCTAGGCTTAGGATAGGGCACCCCTAGGGTTAGGCTAGGTAAACCCTAGGTTTAGGCTAAGGCTAGGGCTCCCCCAGCCTATTGCAAGGGCACCCCTAGGCTTAGGCTAGGGCACCCCTAGGCTTAGGGTAGGGCACCCCTAGGCTTAGGCGAGGGCACACCAAAGCTTATGCTAGGGCACCCCTAGGCTGAGGCTAGGGCACCCCTAGGCTTAGGGTAGGGCACCCTTAGGCTTAGGCTGGGGCACCCCTAGGCTTAGGCTAAGGCTAGGGCTCCCCTAGCCTAAGGCGAGGGCACTCCTAGGCTTACGCTACGGCACCCCTAGGCTTAGCCTACGGCACCCCTAGGCTTAGGCTAGGGCACCCCTAGGCTTAGGCTATGGCACCCCTAGGCTTAGGCTAGGGCAGCCCTGGGCTTAGGCTAAGGCTAGGTAATCGTCTAGCCTAAGGCTAGGGCACCCCTAGGCTTAGGCTAGGGCACCCCTAGGCTTAGGCTAGGGCACCCTTAAGCTTAGGTTAGGGCACCCCTGGGCTTAGGCCAGGGCACCCCTAGGCTTAGGCTTAGGCTAGGGCACCCATAGGCTTAGGCTAGTGCAACCCTAGGCTTAGGCTAAGGCTAGGGCTCCCCTAGCCTAAGGCTAGGGCACCCCTAGGCTTAGGCTAGGGCACCCCTAGGCTTAGGCTACGGCACCGCTAGGCTTAGGTTAGGGCACCCTAAGCTTAGGCTAAGGCTAGGGCTACCGAAGCCTAGGGATAGGGCAACCCTAGGCTTAGGCTAGGGCACCCCTAGGCTTAGACTAAGGCTAGGGCTCCCCTAGCCTAAGGCTGGGGCACCCATAGTCTTAGGCTACGGCATCCCTAGGCTTAGGCTAGGGCACACCTAGGCTTAGGCTGGGCACACCTAGGCTTAGGCTAAGACTAGGGCTCCCCTAGCCTAAGGCTGGGGCACCCCTAGTATTATGCTAAGGCACCCCTAAGCTTAGGCTAAGGCACCCCTAGGCTAAGGCTAGGGCTCCCCTAGCCTAAGTATAGGGCACCCTTAGGCTTAGGCTAGGGCACCCCTAGGCGTAGGCTAGGGCACCCCTAGGCTTTGGCTTGGGCACCCCTAGGCTAAGGCTAAGCCTCCCCAAGCCTAAGGCTAGGGCACCCCTAGGCTTTGGCTAGGGCACCCCTAGGCTTAGGCTAGGGCACCCCTAGGATTAGGCTAAGGCTAGGGCTCTCCTAGCCTAAGTCTTGGGCACCCCTAGGCTTAGGCTAGGGCACCCCAAGGCTTAGGCTATGGCACACCAAGGCTTAGGCTAAGGCACCCCTAGGCTTACGCTATTGTTAGGGCTCCCCTAGCCTAAGGCGAGTGCACCTCTAGGCTTAGGCTAGGGCACCCCTAGGCTTTTCATAGGGCACCCCTAGGCTTAGGCTAAGGCTAGGTCTCACCTAGCCTAAGGTTAGGGCACCCCTAGGCTTAGGCTATGGCACCCCTAGACTTAGGCTAGGGAAGCCCTAGGCTTAGGCTATGGCACCCCAAGGCTTAGGCTAGGGCACCCCTAGGCTTAGGCTAAGGCTAGGGCTCCCCTAGCCTAAGGCTAGGGTACCCCTAGGCTTAGGCTAGGGCAAGCCTAGGCTTAAGCTAGGTCATCCCTAGGCTTAGGCTAAGTCTAGGTCTCCCCTAGCCTAAGGCTAGGGCACCCATAGGCTTAGGCTAGGGCACCCCTAGGCTTAGGCTAAGGCTAGGGCTCCCCGAGCCTAAGGCTAGGGCACCCCTATCCTTAGGCAAGGGCATCCCAAGGATTTGGCTAGGGCACCCCTAGCCTAAGGCTAGTGCACCCCTAGGCTTAGGCTAGGGCACCCCTAGGCTTACGCTAGTGCACCCCTAGCTTTAGGCTAAGGCTAGGGCTCCCCAACCTAAGGCTAGGGCACCCCTATCCTTAGGCTAGGTCACCCCTAGGGTTTGGCTAGGGAACCCCTAGCCTAAGGCTAGGGTACCCCTAGGCTTGGGCTAGGCATCCCTAGGCTTTGGCTAGGGCTCCCCTATCCTAAGGCTAGGGCACCCCTAGGCTTAGGCTAGGGCACTCCTAGGCTTAGGCTAGTGCACCCCTAGGCTTAGGCTAAGGCTCGGGCTCCCAGGCTAAGGCTAGGGCACCCCTAGGCTTAGGCTAGGGCACCCCTAGCCTTAGGCTAGGGCACCCCTAGCCTTAGGCTAGGGCACCCCTAGGCTCAGGCTAGGGCACCCCTAGGCTCAGGCTAAGGCTAGGGCACCCCTACACATAGACTAGGGCACCACTAGGCTTAGGCTAAGGCTAGGGATCCCCTAGCGTAAGGCTACGGCACCCTTAGGCTTAGGCTAGGGCACCCCTAAGCTTAGACTAGGGCACCCCTAGGCTTAGGCTAAGGCTAGGGCTCCCCGATCCTAAGGCTATGGGACCCCTATGCTTAGGCAAGGGCATCCCAAGTATTGGCTAGGGCACCCCTAGCCTAAGGCTAGTGCACCCCTAGGCTTAGGCTAGGGCACCCCTAGGCTTACGCTAGTGCACCCCTAGGCTTAGGATAAGGCTAGGGCTCCCCAACCTAAGGCTAGGGCACCCCTATTCTTAGGCTAGGGGACCCCTAGGCTCAGGCTAAGGCTAGGGCACCCATAGGCTCAGGCTATGGCACCCCTACACTTAGACTAGGGCACCACTAGTCTTAGGCTAAGGCTAGGGATCCCCTAGCGTAAGGCTAGGGCACCCTTAGGCTTAGGCTAGGGCACCCCTAGGCTTAGGCTAAGGATAGGGCTCCCCTAGACTATGGCTAGGGAAACCCTATGCTTAGGCTAGGGCACCGCTAGACTTAGGCTAGGGCACCCCTAGGCTTAGGCTAAGGCTAGGGCTCCCCTCGCCTAAGGCCAGGGCACCCCTAGGCGTAGGCTAGGGCACCCCTAGGCTTAGGTTAGGGCACCCAAAGGCTTAGGTGAGGGAACCCCTAGGCTTAGGCTGGGCACCCCTATGCTTAGGCTCAGGCTAGGGCTACCGAAGCCTAAGGCTAGGGCACCCCTAGGCTTAGGCTAGGGCACCCCTAGGCTTAGGCTAGGGCACCCCTAGGCTTAGGCTAGGGCACCCCTAGGCTTAGGCTAGGGCACCCCTAGGCTTAGGCTAGGGCACCCCTAGGCTTAGGCTAGGGCACCCCTAGGCTTAGGCTAGGGCACCCCTAGGCTTAGGCTAGGGCACCCCTAGGCTTAGGCTAGGGCACCCCTAGGCTTAGGCTAGGGCACCCCTAGGCTTAGGCTAGGGCACCCCTAGGCTTAGGCTAGGGCACCCCTAGGCTTAGGCTAGGGCACCCCTAGGCTTAGGCTAGGGCACCCCTAGGCTTAGGCTAGGGCACCCCTAGGCTTAGGCTAGGGCACCCCTAGGCTTAGGCTAGGGCACCCCTAGGCTTAGGCTAGGGCACCCCTAGGCTTAGGCTAGGGCACCCCTAGGCTTAGGCTAGGGCACCCCTAGGCTTAGGCTAGGGCACCCCTAGGCTTAGGCTAGGGCACCCCTAGGCTTAGGCTAGGGCACCCCTAGGCTTAGGCTAGGGCACCCCTAGGCTTAGGCTAGGGCACCCCTAGGCTTAGGCTAGGGCACCCCTAGGCTTAGGCTAGGGCACCCCTGTGGATAGTGACGCACATTCAATGAAGCAAGTGCTTGGCTGCCAACTTTGAGCCGGCTCTATTACTGCCTACTCAGCTTATCCAGACATTTCCTGGCAAACTGGCATTATTTATTTCCACAAATAAGTTTCTAATGGCTTATTTTTTCAATTTCCATAAACCACATTATTTAATAAAAAATTTTTTTGATCTCCATAAATGAAAACGTGGTTATAAAGTATAGACACCAGGGTTATTGGGTAAAAGGGACTGCAGGACACAGGGTACTGGGAACTTCCGAAACCTAGGGATTTGGGTGGAAACACTGATTAAGGCACACTAAGACACCGCTTGACCTGGAAGAGCCCTCATGTGGACCTACGACGTGTGATATCTAGGCAGTGAGCACTCCTACTCAGTCACATACACCGACTCCTCAGAACTGTTTTGGAGATAGGGGAGACTGCATATAAAGTCCCCAGAAAGGATCAGTGTCTAGGCTGGAGTCTGAACGCATCAATATATTAAAGATACTTGCTTCTGTTTGCATCACTTTCATCCCTATCATTCTTCTCATGCAGCCAAAACTCAGTCCCAGGGGGATGGCAACTACAGTAACCAGACTGTTCTGTCTGACTTCTACGTTAGGACACATAGACCATCTGTATAAACAATTTGATTCTGTGTCCCTCTCCCTCCGATAGACAAAACTACAGCCAGCACCAGACCTTAAACCTGCAGACTAAGAGTTTGTCAAAAGTCTAGAAAAAGCAGTCAATACCCTGGAAACCTAGCCTGCAGAAGAGAAGACACAGAATCAAAAGCTACAACTGAAAAAAAAAAAAAAAGCTCCAGGTGGGTGTCATTCAGACAACCGATTCCAATGAAAACACTTGACCTTCTCACAGTGTAAAATTGCTTTTACTTCCGTAATATTGTAATTCAAACAGATTCCCCTATCTCACCTCCAAATGTAACTCCAGCAGATTCAAGTATATTAAGGAAGAGGCAATTATTCTGGTGTTTTCTCTGCACCGATTATGGAGCCTCAAACAGTTTTACTATTCTCAGCTCATGCCTTAGATTTTCAACTATTTGAATGTGAAGGAAATCTTAACATGCCGCATTTCACAGGCTGCCTTCTGTGTTGCTTCACCCAGATTTTCGTTTTTCATTTCTAGAGTGCCTCAACATGAGTTTTTTTTTTTTTTGGGGGGGGGGATGTTAAGGAGCATTATAATTTTCCATCATCAGTTGCTTATAGGAAATTTTACATCCTGCGGGTTCCCGTATACAATAATTACATTAAACAATGGAGATTTCTGTATCTTCCTGTTTTTCTCAACAGATTATGCTCACTCATATTGTTAGCTTATCACGCCAAATGTCCAAGATGCACAGGTGGTGTTAATTAAAGTGCGGAATGATTCATGCATTGGTCACTTTAGCATTGCTAGTTCTTGAGCATCTTGATTTTGAAATTCAGTAAAGGGAGATGATTCCTTAGCCAGTAAAATGCTACTCCTTCCAAACCTCACGTACACTCAGACATATCTGAGCAGAAGCCACATTATCTACGTGAAACAGCTTTGGGTGCTCCCCAGCTATATGCAGATGCCCAGCAAACATGAGATTATTTTGCTTTCTCTGAGTTGGCTCTTACTAGCAGTCAGCCTCATTCTATCTCTTTTGTAGATTGTTGTGGATTCTGGGGGGCCTATGGCATAATGGTGGGCTTATGAGGTTAAAAAAATCTTGTAGGGAAGTTTTCTTGATGTGCATTTAATATTTAATTACAACTCTCTTTTATACACGTGTGTCTGTGGATTTCCACATCTAAAGTGCACAGATTAACACATTCCCATAGCAGATTGAACCTCCCTTCAGTCATGTCAATAGGTATTTGTCCTTCCTATGGGCAGCTGGACAGTAATTCATCTGGGAAACATCTGGTAAACCAGCACAATGGTGCTTCCCCAACTTTCTGTGATGAGGGACCAAGACATTGGTTACCTTTATAAAAGTCTCCTGACACGTGCTAGTGATGTCTGTTTCTGGGATCATAGAGGCTTCCTCTTCCTTGGTTGGTCTTGTTGGTAGGTGCTATCCAGTTGGTCTGCTTCAAAGCAACTGCAATGTACAGGACAAGGAAAGGCTTGCCAATCCTGGGCCATCCTCATATCTTTTTGATGTTTGAACCCATCTTTGAAGCCCCCGTGGCCATGCATCCTGCAAACGACCTGGCTCTTTGCCCTGGCCTTAGGCTAGGGCACCCCTAGGCTTAGGCTAAGGCTAGGGCTCCCCTAGCCTTAGGCTAGGGCACCTCTAGGCTTAGGCTCGGGCACCCCGAGGGTGGAAAGGGTCTTGACACGCATGTTGGGAGGAAGGCAAAAAGATGGGGAGCCCTGAGCACATGAGGACGGCGGCTCAGGAAGCGAGTGGGCTGCCCGTCAGGGGGTCTGCCTGTAGCACCTCTAACAGTCAGTGAGGAGAGGGTTGGCTTCGGGGCCACCCAGCCCCAGGATTTCGGTTGCAGGACTTGTCAGGTGCTCAGTGCACTGAGACAACAGATCCCGAGAAAGGAGGGTGTGGGGAGGGGAGGCAGGGAACTCTAAGAGTGGCGGTCAGCAAGAAGACCAGCAGGGCCTGTGCCTCCAACGAAACTGCGGCCCGTGCTCATGGAGCATTGGGAGAGCCCACTTCGTGCTCCTGCCACAAGGAGTGACCTGTGCTGAAGGACTCCAAACTGGGGCCAGGAAGGAGCGTGGTTGGACGGGGAATGCTGATTGATGCTGGGAGCTGGAGTCAGCCATGCCCCTTCATACACACATGCGCACACGAGAATACACAAAGAAGTACGGATGCACACACCCACATGCCCACCCCTACACATGAGCACACACACACACGCACCCACACTCACACACATCTGGGGTAGGCCCCTGTGTCCCGAGCCCCTTGGCTGTCGCTAGCCTGTCCTTCTGGGCACCCACCTCTGTGTGGGCTTTCATTGCCTTGTCCAGCCTCCCCCATGTGGCCTCAATGCAGCTCCTGTGGACTTGACTCTGGGCCATGGAGCTGGGGGAGGCGAGTTCCAGGGCACCTGCCAGCTCCCTCAGGCCCTGCACCCTGGCAGCCCCACACTCTGCCTTTTCTCCCGGAAGACCTTGAACTTCTCTTCCAGCATCTGCCAAATGTGGGGCTGGAGAGGTTCAATATGGATGTGTTTCAGGCAGCTCCTAAAACTCACGAAAGGGCCAGCTGGCCCCAACAGCTCCCACATCCCTCAGCCCTGGTTCTAGAACTCTGCAGGGCATCTCCTCCCCCCTCAGCCCACCCAGCATCTACCCTACCCTCCGTTCCTCCATCCACTTTCCCGGAACGACTCACTTCCACACCCCCCAGGTCCTGCCCACACTGTATCTGGAGAGGGCCCGAGTTCAGGAAACCCCGGGCAGCCCCTGCTGTCTGCGGCCTGTGGAGGAGGCAAAGCTGGGTCGGTGGATCATGGAGCCTGGTCACAAAGCCCACTTAGCAGGGTCACTTTCCCAAGCCAGGGGCTCCCTGCACCTGCAGGGGCATTCTGGGAAGAGTTGAGCTGGGCTGAGGATGCCCTGCACAGCCCCAGGCTGACACAGGTCACAGTACAAGGTACTGCGTTTCCAGCCCAGATGGAGCCTAGGCGAGATAACGATTTGCCCATTATCCTAGCCCAGAGGCTGGCCCGGAGTCTCAGGGGCCCTGCATTTGCTGCATGCAAGAACCATGGAGGGGTGCAGCTTCTACCTTTGAAGGGTGTGCAGTCTCCTCCAAACACACAGCATGCCTGGGTGGCACACAACGTGGCTACCTGCGGAGTGCCGGGCTTTAGAATGACCCCACCTGCTGACTCATGGGGATCCTCCAGAGTGTTTGAAAGCCAGTAAATCTTTCGAGGAGCAGGGATCCTCTTCTTTCTCCTGAGGAGCAGTTAGTGGGACTGAACCAGGCAACAGCCCAACACTTCCCAAGCAGGCCTCCTGGAGCATCGTTAGAGCAAGGGGTAAACTGCTAGTGATAATGGGCTCCTGGGAGGAGAGTTTGCAGAAAGGCCTGAAGCGCTGAGCAAGATCTCAGGACGGTGGCCCTCAGGGAGCTTAGGACAAGTTCTAAACCCAGCCCGGAAGCTGAAGGGCTGACCAGACAGAAGCTGAGGGGGAGGAATGAGCATGCTGGGATAACTGCTGACCCCCGCCTGGGGGCAGGGCTTCCTGGTTGAAGCTGTGGGAGCTGACTCAGGCCAGACCCCACCTGCTCTGAGACGCTGAGGCCACCATCAAAGTTCACAGCCAACTGTCTCATGTGCTCGTCCGTATCCACGTGGGTGCCTGGGGGAGGGGGTGGCTTCTGCAAGTGCTGCCACCCAAGGCCCAGAGTCCTACCCTCAATGCCTGGGACCTTGGCCACCATGCTGTCTCAGGAGAAAGCCACAAGCCTCCCAGATGCTGTGTTTCACTGGGTGGAGACCCCCCTGAGGAGACATGGATCGCACCAATGAATCACACAATCTGCCTCTGACCCCTTGAGGCCTCCTCACCCCCCATTATCATCACCCCAGTCCCGCTTTCCACTCTGGACTAGAGTGCATAGGTTTTAACAAGAGATAAAACTCACAACACATGGAACCCAGGAACAGGAATGGGAATAGAGATACCAAAATGGTAGGGGGAAGGGGGGTAGAGGATGGAAGGATGGGGAACCGATAGCAATCATTGACATATAACCACACACCCCTCGCAGGGAGAGGAGCAACAGAAAACTGAGGATAAAAGAGGCAATGGTCGATGTGAGATATGAAAATAATAACAATCTATAATCTATCAAGGAACCACGAGAGGGGAAGGAGGAAAAAAAGGGGAGCTGATCCCAAGGGCTCAATAGAAAGTAAAAGTCTAGAAAAGAATGATGGCAATATATGTATGACTATGTCAGATACAATTGGTGTATGGATTGTAACAAGAGTTGTAAGAGACGCCAATAAGGACACACTGAGGATGACGAAATACACCACTGAAAACCTTATGCTAATCATTGATACAGTGTCAGGTAGTGGAGGACTAGTAAAACTAGGCAGAACCTTGTCAGAGAGATGACCAGATGACGAACACTTTTGGTCAGATTAAAGGGGAGGATCAGTGACAAAGAGCCAGGCCATTTGCAGGATGCATGGCCAGGGGAGCTGCAACTATGGGTTCAAACAACAGATAGAAATGAGGGTGGCCCAGGACTGGCAAGCCTTTCCTTGTATTGTACATTGGGGTTGCTTTGAAGCAGACCAACTGGACAGCACCTACTAACAAGACCAACCGAGGAAGAGGAAGCCACTATGATCCCAGAAACAGACATCATTAGGAAGTGTCAGGAGAATTTGATAAAGGTAACCAATGTCCTGGACCTTCATCCCAGAAAGCTGGGGAAGCACCATTGTCATGGTTTACCAGACCCTCCCCAGATAAATTACTGTCCAGCTGCCCACAGGAAGAAGAAATACCTATAGACATGATGGAAGGGAGGTTCACTCCGCTATGGGAATGTGCTAATCTGTGCACTTTAGATGTGGAAATCCACAGAAACACGTGTATAAAAGAGAGTTGTAATTAAATATTAAATGCACATCAAGAAAACTTCCCTACAAGATTTTTTTAACCTCATAAGCCCACCATTATGCCATAGGCCCCCCAGAATCCACAACAATCTACAAAAGAGATAGAATGAGGCTGACTGCTAGTAAGAGCCAACTCAGAGAAAGCAAAATAATCTCATGTTTGCTGGGCATCTGCATATAGCTGGGGAGCACCCAAAGCTGTTTCACGTAGATAATGTGGCTTCTGCTCAGATATGTCTGAGTGTACGTGAGGTTTGGAAGGAGTAGCATTTTACTGGCTAAGGAATCATCTCCCTTTACTGAATTTCAAAATCAAGATGCTCAAGAACTAGCAATGCTAAAGTGACCAATGCATGAATCATTCCGCACTTTAATTAACACCACCTGTGCATCTTGGACATTTGGCGTGATAAGCTAACAATATGAGTGAGCATAATCTGTTGAGAAAAACAGGAAGATACAGAAATCTCCATTGTTTAATGTAATTATTGTATACGGGAACCCGCAGGATGTAAAATTTCCTATAAGCAACTGATGATGGAAAATTATAATGCTCCTTAACATCCCCCCCCCCAAAAAAAAAAAAAACTCATGTTGAGGCACTCTAGAAATGAAAAACGAAAATCTGGGTGAAGCAACACAGAAGGCAGCCTGTGAAATGCGGCATGTTAAGATTTCCTTCACATTCAAATAGTTGAAAATCTAAGGCATGAGCTGAGAATAGTAAAACTGTTTGAGGCTCCATAATCGGTGCAGATAAAACACCAGAATAATTGCCTCTTCCTTAATATACTTGAATCTGCTGGAGTTACATTTGGAGGTGAGATAGGGGAAACTGTTTGAATTACAAGAGTACGGAAGTAAAAGCAATTTTACACTGTGAGAAGGTCAAGTGTTTTCATTGGAATCGGTTGTCTGAATGACACCCCCCTGGAGCTTTTTTTTTTTTTTTCAGTTGTAGCTTTTGATTCTGTGTCTTCTCTTCTGCAGGCTAGGTTTCCAGGATATTGACTGCTTTTTCTAGACTTTTGACAAACTCTTAGTCTGCAGGTTTAAGGTCTGGTGCTGGCAGCAGTTTTGTCTATCGGAGGGAGAGGGACACAGAATCAAAGGGTTTATTCAGATGGTCTATGTGTCCTAACGTAGAAGTCAGACAGAACAGTCTGGTTACTGTAGTTGCCATCCCCCTGGGACTGAGTTTTGGCTGCAGGAGAAGAATGATAGGGATGAAAGTGATGCAAACAGAAGCAAGTATCTTTAATATATTGATGCGTTCAGACTCCAGCCTAGACACTGATCCTTTCTGGGGACTTTATATGCAGTCTCCCCTGACTCCAAAACAGTTCTAAGGAGTCGGAGATTGTGACTGAGTAGGATGGCTCACTGCCTAGATATCACACGTCGTAGGTCCACATGAGGGCTATTCCACGTCAAGCGGTGTCGTAGTGTGCCTCAATCAGTGTTTCCGCCCAAATCCCTAGGCTTGTGAAATTCCTAGTACCCTGTGTCCTGCAGTCCCTTTTACCCAATAACCCTGGTGTTTATACTTTATAACCACGTTTTCATTTGTGGAGATCAAAAAAATTTTTATTAAATAATGTGGTTTATGGAAATTGAAAAAATAAACCATTAGAAACTTATTTGTGTAAAAAAATAATGCCAGTTTGCAAGGAAATGTCTGGATAAGCGGAGTAGGCAGTAATAGAGCCGGCTCAAAGTTGGCAGCCAAGCACTTGCTTCATTGAATGTGTGTCACTATCCACAGTCTTGGAAGTGAATTGGCATCATGAAACAGGTTCCTGAAAGGTCCCCAAAACACTATTCCAAGGATTGAAACCATACATTTCCCCATTCCATTTAACCTCCAGATCATTCAAGCTTTTAAAAAACAGGTCAATTTCACATTCAGTTCATCATCCCACACCTCAATTGGCTCATATCAGTTCAAAGACCCAGAAAACACAATCTCTGTGTTGTGCTCTATTATAGTTATGATGAGCTGCATTATGACCATCTGCTTCTCTTTCTGTTTTTAGCAAGTTTACCATAAGTTGCATGCACTCATGCTATACCACACATCTCTCATGCCAATGTAGCTTTAAGTTTATATCCAATGTATTCAAGCCCCACAGTCTGATGACGGTGAGATATGTAAAGCTAGGGGGTGGGAGTCCCCCATCCAGAGATTTTTCACTATTTTAAATATTAACAAGCACACACAACTTTGGTATCTCTTGTTAGTTTTTTACAATTTTTAAAAAGATGCTCAGTTACTGTTTTGTTGGGGATTTTATATTTTGTGTTTGTTTTTATTTTTTACCTCTTTTGTATAAGTAGGGAATTTATAGGGAAATGTGTACTTTGTGGAATAAATTTTAAGAATTAAAATATATTTTATCTTAAATAAATTAACGTATCTTTTATCTTACAGCTAAATCACTGATTATATATTTGCAGAGCCGACTTAAAGGATGAAAGAAAATTCTATCAAGAGTGTTACTTTTGACTTCAAAGCCTTCCTAATAAAGTCTTTTAACTACCTGTGGAAAAAAATAAGAAAAGAAAAGCTAGTATCATGAGGTATTTGACTTCGGACAGAACTGCCTCATGACAGAATCGTCAGGATGGGGCCGGTCATAACTCAGGACTGAGTATCCTTGCATCCAAACAGTTACTGTGGGGTAGATTCCAAGTCATTGAAACCTGGTGTGCAGAGCCAAACTGAACCTTGTGAGATAGGGGCTACAAGGCTCTATGAGGGTTCAAAAGCAGACCACCAGGTCTGTCTTCTGAGGTACCACCATATGGGCTCAGATGATCGTTTTAGTTACGAATTGAGCACTTAACTGTTTGTGCCACCCAGAGATGGCATGGAGGAAAATAGCTTTTCACTGTTTAGTGTGTTTCCCAAACGGAAACGGGTGCTTACTTGTGTCCTGCCTTTTCTTATATTAGTTGTGTTAATCTGAGTACATTAGAGAAATAAATCCAGAGAAACTGAAATGTATAAAAGAGAGCTTTAGATAAAGGGTAAATGCACATGGAGAAAAAAATCCCAAACCAGTGCAGCCCAAGTCTACAAGTCCAACATTAGCCCATATGTCCCACACCAATCCACAATGTCCTCCTCCATCTCAACAAAGACATGCAGTGTGGGTGGCAGCAGGTGGAAAGAACTGTCCATCCGGGTTTCTGAGGTTGTTAACTCTTTACTGGAATTAAAATCGTCTTTTGTGCGCCTGGAGCGGCTGGTGTTTGTAACCACTCAGACACGAGGGCTCCATCACCTTGTGCAGGACTACTCGTGATTTATTATCTACCCCAATGCTGCTTCAAGGGTGGTACATGGTCGGTGATAAACCGTGACCTGTTTAAAATCTGTCCATTTGTAGCTAGGTACAGAAAGGAAAGTCAGAGTGCAGGTCACTGCTATTTCCAATGCCAGCAATGTCATGTAAAGGGCAAAGCGCGCAGCAGGGTGTCTAGACTAAGGACACACTGAGGATGACGAAATACACCACTGAAAACCTTATGCTACTCATGGAAACACTGTCAGGTAGTGGAGGACTAGTAAACCAAGGCAGAACCTTGCCAGAGAGAGGGCCAGATGACGAACACTTCTGGTCAGATTAAAGGGGAGGGCCAGTGACAAAGAGCCAGGTCGTTTGCAGGATGCATGGCCACGGAGGCTTCAAAGATGGGTTCAAACATCAAAAAGATATGAGAGTGGCCCAGGATTGGCAAGTCTTTCCTTGTCCTGTACATTGCGGTTGCTTTGAAGCAGACCAACTGGATAGCACCTACCAACAAGACCAACCAAGGAAGAGGAAGCCTCTATGATCTCAGAAACAGACATCACTAGGACGTGTCAGGAGACTTTTATAAAGGTAACCAATGTCCTGGTCCCTCATCACAGAAGGTTGGGGAAGCACCATTGTGCTGGTTTCCCAGATGTTTCCCAGATGAATTACTGTCCAGCTGCCCATAGGAAGGAGACATACCTATAGACATGACTGAAGGGAGGTTCACTCTGCTATGGGAATGTGTTAATCTGTGCACTTTAGATGTGGAAATCCACAGACACACGTGTATAAAAGAGAGTTGTAATTAAATATTAAATGCACATCAAGAAACTACCCTAAAAGATCTTTTTAATCTCATAAGCCCACTATTATGCCAATGGCCCCACAGAATCCACACCCATCTACAAAAGAGATAGAATGAGGCTGACTGCTAGTAAGAGCCAACTGAGAGAAAGCAAAATAATCTCATAATTGGTGGGCATCTGCATATAGATGTGGAGCACCCAAAGCTGTTTCACGTAGATAATGTGGCTTCTGCTCAGATATGTCTGAGTGTACGTGAGGCTTGGAAGGAGTAGCATTTTACTGGCTAAGGCATCATCTCCCTTTCCTGAATTTCAAAATCAAGATGCTCAAGAACTTGCAATGCTAAAGTGACCAATGCATGAATCATTCCGCACTTTAATTAACACCACCTGTGCATCTTGGACATTTGGCGTGATAAGCTAACAATATGAGTGAGCATAACCTGTTGTGAAAAACAGGAAGATACAGAAATCTCCATTGTTTAATGTAATTATTGTATACGGGAACCCGCAGGATGTAAAATTTCCCATCAGCAACTGATGATGGAAAGTGATAATGCTCCTTAACCCCCCCCCAAAAAAAAAAAAACACCATGTTGAGGCAATCTCAAAATGAAAAACGTAAATCTGGGTGAGGCAACACAGAAGGCAGCCTGTGAAATGCGGCATGTTAAGATTTCCTTCACATTCAAATAGTTGAAAATCTAAGGCATGAGCTGAGAATAGTAAAACTCTTTGAGGCTCCATAATCGGTGCAGGGGAAACACCAGAATAATTGCCTCTTAATATACTTGAATCTGCTGGAATTACATTTGGAGGTGAGATATGGGAAACTGTTTGTATTACAATAGCATGGAAGTAAAAGCAATTTTACACTGTGAGAAGCTCAAGTGTATTCATTGGAATCGGTTGTCTGAATGACACCCAACTGGAGCTTTTTTTTTTTTTTTCTGTTGTAACTTTTGATTCTGTGTCTTCTCTTCTGCAGGCTAGGTTTTCAAGGTGTTGACTGCTCTTTCTAGACTTTTGACAACCGTTTTGTCTGCAGGTTTAACATCTGGTGCTGGCTGCAATATTATCTATGGGAAGGAGAGGGACACAGAATCAAAGGGTTTATTCAGATGGTATATGTGTCCTAACGTAGAAGTCAGACAGAACAGTCTGGTTACTGTAGTTGCCATCCCCCTGGGGCTGAGTTTTGGCTGCAGGAGAAGAATGATAGATATAAAAGTGATGCAAACGGAAGCAAGTATCTTTAATATATTGATGCGTTCAGACTCCAGCCTAGACACTGATCCTTTCTGGGGACTTTATATGCAGTCTCCCCTGACTCCAAAACAGTTCTGAGGAGTCGGAGATTGTGACTGAGTAGGAGGGCTCACTGCCTAGATATCACACGTCGTAGGTCCACATGAGGGCTATTCCACGTCAAGCGGTGTCGTAGTGTGCCTCAATCAGTGTTTCCGCCCAAATCCCTAGGCTTCTGAAATTCCTAGTACCCTGTGTCCTGCAGTCCCTTTTACCCAATAACCCTGGTGTTTATACTTTATAACCACCTTTTCATTTGTGGAGATTAAAAAAATTGTTATTAAATAATGTGGTTTATGGAAATTGAAAAAATAAGCCATTAGAAACTTATTTGGCTTAAAAAATATAATGCCAGTTTGCAAGGAAATATCTGGATAGGCTGAGTAGGCAGTAATAGAGCCGGCTCAAAGTTGGCAGCCAAGCACTTGCTTCATTGAATGTGTGTCACTATCCACAGTGTTGGAGGTAAATTGGCGTCATGAAACAGGTTCCTGAAAGGTCCCCAAATCACTATTCCAAGGATTGAAACCATATTTTTCCCCATTCCATTTAGCCTTCCAGATCATTCAAGCTTTTAAAAAACAGGTCAATTTCACATTCAGTTCATCATCCCACATCTCAATTGGCTCATATCAGTTCAAAGACCCAGAAAACAAAATCTCTGAGTTGTGCTCTATTATACTTATGATGAGCTGCATTACAACCATCTGCTTCACTTTCTGTTTTTAGAAAGTTTATCAGAAGTAGCATGCACTCATGCTATACCACACACCTCTAATGCCATTGTAGCTGTAAGTTTATATCCAAAGTATTCAAACCCCACAGACTGATTAAGGTGTGATTTGTAAAGCTAGGGGGTGGGAGTCCCCCATCCAGAGATTTTTCACTTTTTTTAATATTAACAAGCACACACAACTTTGGTTTCTCTTGTTAGTTTTTTACAATTTTTAAAAAGATGCTCAGTTACTGTTTTGTTGGGGATTTTATATTTTGTGTTTGTTTTTATTTTTTACCTCTTTTGTATAAGTAGGGAATTTATAGGGAAATATGTACTTTATGGAATAAATTTTAAGAACTAAAATATATTTTATCTTAAATAAATTAACGTACCTTTTATCTTACAGCTAAATCACTGATTATATATTTGCAGAGCCGACTTAAAGGATGAAAGAAAATTCTATCAAGAGTGTTACTTTTGACTTCAAAGCCTTCCTAATAAAGTCTTTTAACTACCTGTGGAAAAAAATAAGAAAAGAAAAGCTAGTATCATGAGGTATTTGACTTCGGACAGAACTGCCTCATGACAGAATCGTCAGGATGGGGCCGGTCATAACTCAGGACTGAGTATCCTTGCATCCAAACAGTTACTGTGGGGTAGATTCCAAGTCATTGAAACCTGGTGTGCAGAGCCAAACTGAACCTTGTGAGATAGGGGCTACAAGGCTCTATGAGGGTTCAAAAGCAGACCACCAGGTCTGTCTTCTGAGGTACCACCATATGGGCTCATATGATCGTTTTAGTTACGAATTGAGCACTTAACTGTTTGTGCCACCCAGAGATGGCATGGAGGAAAATAGCTTTTCACTGTTTAGAGTCTTTCCCAAACGGAAACGGGTGCTTACTTGTGTCCTGCCTTTTCTTATATTAGTTGTGTTAATCTGAGTACATTAGAGAAATAAATCCAGAGAAACTGAAATGTATAAAAGAGAGCTTTAGATAAAGGGTAAATGCACATGGAGAAAAAAATCCCAAACCAGTGCAGCCCAAGTCTACAAGTCCAACATTAGCCCATATGTCCCACACCAATCCACAATGTCCTCCTCCATCTCAACAAAGACATGCAGTGTGGGTGGCAGCAGGTGGAAAGAACTGTCCATCCGGGTTTCTGAGGTTGTTAACTCTTTACTGGAATTAAAATCGTCTTTTGTGCGCCTGGAGCGGCTGGTGTTTTTAACCACTCAGACACGAGGGCTCCATCACCTTGTGCAGGACTACTCGTGATTTATTATCTACCCCAATGCTGCTTCAAGGGTGGTTCATGGGTCGGTGATAAACCGTAACCTGTTTAAAATCTGTCCATTTGTAGCTAGGTACAGAAAGGAAAGTCAGAGTGCAGGTCACTGCTATTTCCAATGCCAGCAATGTCATGTAAAGGGCAAAGCGCGCAGCAGGGTGTCTAGACTAAGGACACACTGAGGATGACGAAATACACCACTGAAAACCATATGCTAATCATGGAAACACTGTCAGGTAGTGGAGGACTAGTAAACCAAGGCAGAACCTTGCCAGAGAGAGGGCCAGATGACGAACACTTCTGGTCAGATTAAAGGGGAGGGCCAGTGACAAAGAGCCAGGTCGTTTGCAGGATGCATGCCCACGGGGGCTTCAAAGATGGGTTCAAACATCAAAAAGATATGAGGGTGGCCCAGGATTGGCAAGCCTTTCCTTATACTGTACATTGCGGTTGCTTTGAAGCAGACCAACTGGATAGCACCTACCAACAAGACCAACCAAAGAAGGGGAAGCCTCTATGATCCCAGAAACAGACATCACTAGGACGTGTCAGGAGACTTTTATAAAGGTAACCAATGTCCTGGTCCCTCATCACAGAAAGTTGGGGAAGCACCATTGTGCTGGTTTCCCAGATGTTTCCCAGATGAATTACTGTCCAGCTGCCCATAGGAAGGCGAAATACCTATAGACATGACTGAAGGGAGGTTCACTCTGCTATGGGAATGTGTTAATCTGTGCACTTTAGATGTGGAAATCCACA
Source organism: Tenrec ecaudatus (assembly GCF_050624435.1). Lineage (NCBI taxonomy): Eukaryota > Metazoa > Chordata > Mammalia > Afrosoricida > Tenrecidae > Tenrec > Tenrec ecaudatus. The sequence continues at coordinate 121,951 of NW_027457644.1, forward strand.
GACACACGTGTATAAAAGAGAGTTGTAATTAAATATTAAATGCACATCAAGAAACTACCCTAAAAGATCTTTTTAATCTCATAAGCCCACCATTATGCCAATGGCCCCCCAGAATCCACAACCATCTACAAAAGAGATAGAATGAGGCTGACTGCTAGTAAGAGCCAGCTCAGAGAATGCAAAATAATCTCATATTTGGTGGGCATCTTCATATAGATGTGGAGCATCCAAAGCTGTTTCACGTAGATAATGTGGCTTCTGCTCAGATATGTCTGAGTGTACGTGAGGCTCGGAAGGAGTAGCATTTTACTGGCTAAGGCATCATCTCCCTTTCCTGAATTTCAAAATCAAGGTACTCATGAACTTGCAATGCTAAAGTGACAAATGCATGAATCATTCCGCCCTTCAATTAACACCACCTGTGCATCTCGGACATTTGGCGTGATAAGCTAACAATATGAGTGAGCATAACCTGTTGTGAAAAACAGGAAGATACAGAAATCTCCATTGTTTAATATAATTATTGTATACGGGGACCTGCAGGATGTAAAATTTCCCATAAACATCTGATGATGAAAATGACAATGCCCCTTGACCGAAAAAAAACAAAACACACACCATGTTGAGGCACTCTCAAAATGAAAAACGTAAATCTGGGTGAAGCAACACAGAACGCAGCCTGTGAAATGCGGCATGTTAAGATTTCCTTCACATTCAAATAGTTGAAAATCTAAGGCATGAGCTGAGAATAGTAAAACTGTTTGAGGCTCCATAATTGGTGCAGAGAAAACACCAGAATAATTGCCTCTTCCTTAATATACTTGAATCTGCTGGAGTTACCTTTGGAGGTGAGATAGGGGAAACTGTTTGAATTACAATAGTACGGAAGTAAAAGCAATTTTACACTGTGAGAAGGTCAAGTGTTTTCATTGGAATCGGTTGTCTGAATGACACCCACCTGGAGCTTTTTTTTTTTTTTCAGTTGTAGCTTTTGATTCTGTGTCTTCTCTTCTGCAGGCTAGGTTTTCAAGGTGTTGACTGCTCTTTCTAGACTTTTGACAAACCTTTTGTCTGCAGGTTTAACATCTGGTGCTGGCTGCAATATTATCTATGGGAAGGAGAGGGACACAGAATCAAAGGGTTTATTCAGATGGTATATGTGTCCTAATGTAGAAGTCAGACAGAACAGTCTGGTTACTGTAGTTGTCATCCCCCTGGGACTGAGTTTTGGCTACAGGAGAAGAATGATAGATATAAAAGTGATATAAACAGAAGCAAGTATCTTTAATATATTGATGCGTTCAGACTCCAGCCTAGACACTGATCCTTTCTGGGACTTTATATGCAGTCTCCCCTGACTCCAAAACAGTTCTAAGGAGTCGGAGATTGTGACTGAATAGGAGAGCTCACTGCCTAGATATCACACGTCGTAGGTCCACATGAGGGCTATTCCACGTCAAGCGGTGTCGTAGTGTGCCTCAATCAGTGTTTCCGCCCAAATCCCTAGGCTTGTGAAATTCCTAGTACCCTGTGTCTTGCAGTCCCTTTTCCCCAATAACCCTGGTGTTTATACTTTATAACCACCTTTTCATTTGTGGAGATCAAAAAAAAAATTTATTAAATAATGTGGTTTATGGAAATTGAAAAAATAAGCCATTAGAAACTTATTTGTGTAAAAAAATAATGCCAGTTTGCAAGGAAATGTCTGGATAAGCTGAGTAGGCAGTAATAGAGCCGGCTCAAAGTTGGCAGCCAAGCACTTGCTTCATTGAATGTGTGTCACTATCCACAGTGTTGGAAGTGAATTGGCATCATGAAACAGGTTCCTGAAAGGTCCCCAAAACACTATTCCAAGGATTGAAACCATACATTTCCCCATTCCATTTAACCTCCAGATCATTCAAGCTTTTAAAAAACAGGTCAATTTCACATTCAGTTCATCATCCCACATCTCAATTGGCTCATATCAGTTCAAAGACCCAGAAAACACAATCTCTGTGTTGTGCTCTATTATAGTTATGATGAGCTGCATTATGACCATCTGCTTCTCTTTCTGTTTTTCGCAAGTTTACCATAAGTTGCATGTACTCATGCTATACCACACATCTCTCATGCCAATGTAGCTTTAAGTTTATATCCAATGTATTCAAGCCCCACAGACTGATGACGGTGAGATATGTAAAGCTAGGGGGTGGGAGTCCCCCATCCAGATATTTTTCACTATTTTAAATATTAACAAGCACACACAACTTTGGTTTCTCTTGTTAGTTTTTTACAATTTTTAAAAAGATGCTCAGTTAATGTTTTGTTGGGGATTTTATATTTTGTGTTTGTTTTATTTTTTACCTCTTTTGTATAAGTAGGGAATTTATAGGGAAATATGTACTTTGTGGAATAAATTTTAAGAATTAAAATATATTTTATCTTAAATAAATTAACGTATCTTTTATCTTACAGCTAAATCACTGATTATATATTTGCAGAGCCGACAAAAAGGATGACAGAAAATTCTATCAAGAGTGTTACTTTTGACTTCAAAGCCTTCCTAATAAAGTCTTTTAACTACCTGTGGAAAAAAATAAGAAAAGAAAAGCTAGTATCATGAGGTATTTGACTTCGGACAGAACTGCCTCATGACAGAATCGTCAGGATGGGGCCGGTCATAACTCAGGACTGAGTATCCTTGCATCCAAACAGTTACTGTGGGGTAGATTCCAAGTCATTGAAACCTGGTGTGCAGAGCCAAACTGAACCTTGTGAGATAGGGGCTACAAGGCTCTATGAGGGTTCAAAAGCAGACCACCAGATCTGTCTTCTGAGGTCCCACCATGTGGGCTCAGATGATGGTTTTAGTTACGAATTGAGCACTTAACTGTTTGTGCCACCCAGAGATTGCATGGAGGAAAATAGCTTTTCACTGTTTAGTGTCTTTCCCAAACGGAAACGGGTGCTTACTTGTGTCCTGCCTTTTCTTATATTAGTTGTGTTAATCTGAGTACATTAGAGAAATAAATCCACAGAAACTGAAATGTATAAAAGAGAGCTTTAGATAAAGGGTAAATGCACATGGAGAAAAAATCCCAAACCAGTGCAGCCCAAGTCTACAAGTCCAACATTAGCCCATATGTCCCACACCAATCCACAATGTCCTCCTCCATCTCAACAAAGACATGCAGTGTGGGTGGCAGCAGGTGGAAAGAACTGCCCATCCGGGTTTCTGAGGTTGTTAACTCTTTACTGGAATTAAAAGCGCTTTTTGTGCGCCTGGAGGGGCTGGTGTTTGTAACCACTCAGACACGAGGGCTCCATCACCTTGTGCAGGACTACTCGTGATTTATTATCTAACCGAATGCTGCTTCAAGGGTGGTACATGGGTCGGTGATGAACCGTGACCTGTTTAAAATCTGTCCATTTGTAGCTAGGTACAGAAAGGAAAGTCAGAGTGCAGGTCACTGCTATTTCCAAAGCCAGCAATGTCATGTAAAAGGCAAAGCGCGCAGCAGGGTGTCTAGACTAAGGACACACTGAGGATGACGAAATACACCACTGAAAACCTTATGCTAATCATGGAAACACTGTCAGGTAGTGGAGGACTAGTAAACCAAGGCAGAACCTTGCCAGAGAGAGGGCCAGATGACGAACACTTCTGGTCAGATTAAAAGGGAGGGCCAGTGACAAAGAGCCTGGTCGTTTGCAGGATGCATGGCCAGGGGGGCTTCAAAGATGGGTTCAAACATCAAAAAGATATGAGGGTGGCCCAGGATTGGCAAGCCTTTCCTTGTCCTGTACATTGCGGTTGCTTTGAAGCAGACCAACTGGATAGCACCTACCAACAAGACCAACCAAGTAAGAGGAAGCCTCTATGATCCCAGAAACAGACATCACTAGCACGTGTCAGGAGACTTTTATAAAGGTAACCAATGTCCTGGTCCCTCATCACAGAAAGTTGGGGAAGCACCATTGTGCTGGTTTCCCAGATGATTCCCAGATGAATTACTGTCCAGCTGCCCAGAGGAAGGAGAAATACCTATAGATATGACTGAAGGGAGGTTCACTCTGCTATGGGAATGTGTTAATCTGTGCACTTTAGATGTGGAAATCCACAGACACACGTGTATAAAAGAGAGTTGTAATTAAATATTAAATGCACATCAAGAAACTACCCTAAAAGATCTTTTTAATCTCATAAGCCCACTATTATGCCAATGGCCCCACAGAATCCACAACCATCTACAAAAGAGATAGAATGAGGCTGACTGCTAGTAAGAGCCAGCTCAGAGAAAGCAAAATAATCTCATATTTGGTGGGCATCTGCATATAGATGTGGAGCATCCAAAGCTGTTTCACGTAGATAATGTGGCTTCTGCTCAGATATGTCTGAGTGTACGTGAGGCTTGGAAGGAATAGCATTTTACTGGCTAAGGCACCATCTCCCTTTCCTGAATTTCAAAATCAAGATGCTCAAGAACTTGCAATGCTAAAGTGACCAATGCATGAATCATTCCGCATTTTAATTAACACCACCTGTGCATCTTGGACATTTGGCGTGATAAGCTAACAATATGAGTGAGCATAACCTGTTGTGAAAAACAGGAAGATACAGAAAGCTCCATTGTTTAATGTAATTATTGTATACGGGAACCCGCAGGATGTAAAATTTCCCATCAGCAACTGATGATGGAAAGTGATAATGCTCCTTAACCCCCCCCCCAAAAAAAAAAAAAACTCATGTTGAGGCACTCTAGAAATGAAAAACGTAAATCTGGGTGAGGCAACACTGAAGGTAGCCTATGAAATGCGGCATGTTAACATTTCCTTCACATTCAAATAGTTGAAAATCTAAGGCATGAGCTGAGAATAGTAAAACTCTTTGAGGCTCCATAATCAGTGCAGGGGAAACACCAGAATAATTGCCTCTTAATATACTTGAATCTGCTGGAGTTACATTTGGAGGTGAGATATGGGAAACTGTTTGTATTACAATAGTATGGAAGTAAAAGCAATTTTACACTGTGAGAAGCTCAAGTGTATTCATTGGAATCGGTTGTCTGAATGACACCCAACTGGAGCTTTTTTTTTTTTTTTTTTTCTGTTGTAACTTTTGATTCTGTGTCTTCTCTTCTGCAGGCTAGGTTTTCAAGGTGTTGACTGCTCTTTCTAGACTTTTGACAACCGTTTTGTCTGCAGGTTTAACATCTGGTGCTGGCTGCAATATTATCTATGGGAAGGAGAGGGACACAGAATCAAAGGGTTTATTCAGATGGTATATGTGTCCTAACGTAGAAGTCAGACAGAACAGTCTGGTTACTGTAGTTGCCATCCCCCTGGGGCTGAGTTTTGGCTGCAGGAGAAGAATGATAGATATAAAAGTGATGCAAACGGAAGCAAGTATCTTTAATATATTGATGCGTTCAGACTCCAGCCTAGACACTGATCCTTTCTGGGGACTTTATATGCAGTCTCCCCTGACTCCAAAACAGTTCTGAGGAGTCGGAGATTGTGACTGAGTAGGAGGGCTCACTGCCTAGATATCACACGTCGTAGGTCCACATGAGGGCTATTCCACGTCAAGCGGTGTCGTAGTGTGCCTCAATCAGTATTTCCGCCCAAATCCCTAGGCTTCTGAAATTCCTAGTACCCTGTGTCCTGCAGTCCCTTTTACCCAATAACCCTGGTGTTTATACTTTATAACCACCTTTTCATTTGTGGAGATTAAAAAAATTGTTATTAAATAATGTGGTTTATGGAAATTGAAAAAATAAGCCATTAGAAACTTATTTGGCTTAAAAAATATAATGCCAGTTTGCAAGGAAATATCTGGATAGGCTGAGTAGGCAGTAATAGAGCCGGCTCAAAGTTGGCAGCCAAGCACTTGCTTCATTGAATGTGTGTCACTATCCACAGTGTTGGAAGTGAATTGGCATCATGAAACAGGTTCCTGAAAGGTCTCCAAATCACTATTCCAAGGATTGAAACCATACTTTTCCCCATTCCATTTACCCTTCCAGATCATTCAAGCTTTTAAAAAACAGGTCAATTTCACATTCAGTTCATCATCCCACATCTCAATTGGCTCATATCAGTTCAAAGACCCAGAAAACATAATCTCTGAGTTGTGCTCTATTATAGTTATGATGACCTGCATTATGACCATCTGCTTCACTTTCTGTTTTTAGAAAGTTTATCATAAGTAGCATGCACTCATGCTATACCACACACCTTTAATGCCATTGTAGCTGTAATTTTATATCCAATGTATTCAAGCCCCACAGACTGATGACGGTGAGATATGTAAAGCTAGGGGGTGGAAGTCCCCCATCCAGAGATTTTTCACTTTTTTTAATATTAACAAGCACACACAACTTTGGTTTCTCTTGTTAGTATTTTACAATTTTTAAAAAGATGCTCAGTTACTGTTTTGTTGGGGATTTTATATTTTGTGTTTGTTTTTATTTTTTACCTCTTTTGTATAAGTAGGGAATTTATAGGGAAATATGTACATTGTGGAATAAATTTTAAGAATTAAAATATATTTTATCTTAAATAAATTAACGTATCTTTTATCTTACAGCTAAATCACTGACTATATATTTGCAGAGCCGACTTAAAGGATGAAAGAAAATTCTATCAAGAGTGTTACTTTTGACTTCAAAGCCTTCCTAATAAAGTCTTTTAACTACCTGTGGAAAAAAATAAGAAGAGAAAAGCTAGTATCATGAGGTATTTGACTTCGGACAGAACTGCCTCATGACAGAATCGTCAGGATGGGGTCGGTCATAACTCAGGACTGAGTATCCTTGCATCCAAACAGTTACTGTGGGGTAGATTCCAAGTCATTGAAACCTGGTGTGCAGAGCCAAACTGAACCTTGTGAGACAGGGGCTACAAGGCTCTATGAGGGTTCAAAAGCAGACCACCAGGTCTGTCTTCTGAGGTACCACCATGTGGGCTCAGATGATCGTTTTAGTTACGAATTGAGCACTTAACTGTTTGTGCCACCCAGAGATGGCATGGAGGAAAATAGCTTTTCACTGTTTAGTGTCTTTCCCAAATGGAAACGGGTGCTTACTTGTGTCCTGCCTTTTCTTATATTAGTTGTGTTAATCTGAGTACATTAGAGAAATAAATCCACAGAAACTGAAATGTATAAAAGAGAGCTTTAGATAAAGGGTAAATGCACATGGAGAAAAAATCCCAAACCAGTGCAGCCCAAGTCTACAAGTCCAACATTAGCCCATATGCCCCACACCAATCCACAATGTCCTCCTCCATCTCAACAAAGACATGCAGTGTGGGTGGCAGCAAGTGGAAAGAACTGCCCATCCGGGTTTCTGAGGTTGTTAACTCTTTACTGGAATTAAAAGCGCCTTTTGTGCGCCTGGAGCGGCTGGTGTTTGTAAACACTCAGACACGAGGGCTCCATCACCTTGTGCAGGACTACTCGTGATTTATTATCTAACCCAATGCTGCTTCAAGGGTGGTACATGGGTCGGTGATGAACCGTGACCTGTTTAAAATCTGTCCATTTGTAGCTAGGTACAGAAAGGAAAGTCAAAGTGCAGGTCACTGCTATTTCCAATGCCAGCAATGTCATGTAAAGAGCAAAGCGTGCAGCAGGGTGTCTAGACTAAGGACACACTGAGGATGACGAAATACACCACTGAAAACCTTATGCTAATCATGGAAACACTGTCAGGTAGTGGAGGACTAGGAAACCAAGGCAGAACCTTGCCAGATAGAGGGCCAGATGACGAACCCTTCTGGTCAGATTAAAGGGGAGGGCCAGTGACAAAGAGCCAGGTCGTTTGCAGGATGCATGGCCACGGGGGCTTCAAAGATGGGTTCAAACATCAAAAAGATATGAGGGTGGCCCAGGATTGGCAAGCCTTTCCTTGTCCTGTACATTGCGGTTGCTTTGAAGCAGACCAACTGGATAGCACCTACCAACAAGACCAACCAAGGAAGGGGAAGCCTCTATGATCCCAGAAACAGACATCACTAGCACGTGTCAGGAGATTTTTATAAAGGTAACCAATGTCCTGGTCCCTCATCACAGAACGTTGGGGAAACACCATTGTGCTGATTTACCAGATGTTTCCCAGATGAATTACTGTCCAGCTGCACATAGGAAGGAGAAATACCTATAGACATGACTGAAGGGATGTTCACTCTGCTATGGGAATGGGTTAATCTGTGCACTTTAGATGTGGAAATCCACAGACACACGTGTATAAAAGAGAGTTGTAATTAAATATTAAATGCACATCAAGAAACTACCCTCAAAGATCTTTTTAATCTCATAAGCCCACAATATGCCAATGACCCCTAGAATCCACAACCATCTACAAAAGAGATAGAATGAGGCTGACTGCTAGTAAGAGCCAACTCAGAGAAAGCAAAATAATCTCATATTTGGTGGGCATCTGCATATAAATGTGGAGCATCCAAAGCTGTTTCACGTAGATAATGTGGCTTCTGCTCATATATGTCTGAGTGTACGTGAGGCTTGGAAGGAGTAGCATTTTACTGGCTAAGGCATCATCTCCCTTTTCTGAATTTCAAAATCAAGATGCTCATGAACTTGCAATGCTAAAGTGACCAATGCATGAATCATTCCGTCATTCATTTAACACCACCTGTGCATCTCGGACATTTGGCGTGATAAGCTAACAATATGAGTGAGCATAACCTGTTGTGAAAAACAGGAAGATACAGAAATCTCCATTGTTTAATATAATTATTGTATACGGGGACCTGCAGGATGTAAAATTTCCCATAAACATCTGATGATGGAAAATGATAATGCTCTTTGACACCCCAAAAAAAACTCAAGTTGAGGCACACTAGAAATGAAAAACATAAATCTGGGTGAGGCAACACAGAAGGCAGTCTGTGAAATGTGGCATTTTATGATTTCCTTCACATTCAAGTTCTTGAAAATCTAAGGCATAAGCTGAGAATAGTAAAACTGATTGAGGCTACAGTAATCGGTGCAAGGGAAACACCAGAATAATTGCCTCTTCCGTAATATACTTGAATCTGCAGGAATTATACTTGGAGGTGAGATATGGGAAACTGTTTGAATTACAATAGTATGGAAGTAAAAGCAATTTTACACTGTGAGAAGCTGAAGTGTATTCATTGGTATCGGTTGTCTCAATGACACCGACCTGGAGCTTTTTTTTTTTTTTTGTAGCTTATTATTCAGTGTCTTCTCTTCTGCAGGCTAGTTTTCCAGAGTATTGACTGCCCTTTCTAGACTTTTGACAAACTCTTAGTCTGCAGGTTTAACGTCTGGTGCTGGTTGCACTTTTGTCCATGGGAAGGAGAGGGACACAGAATCAAAGATTTTATTCAGATGGTCTATGTGTCCTAATGTAGAAGTCAGACAGAACAGTCTGGTTACTCTAGTTGCCATCCCCCTGGAACTGAGTTTTTGCTGCAGGGGAAGAATGATAGGGATAAAAGTGATGCAAAAAGAAGCAATCATCTTTAATATATTGATGCTTTCAGACTTCAGCCTGGACACTGATCCTTTCTGGGGACTTTATAAGCAGTCTCCCCTGACTCCAAAACAGTTCTGAGGAGTCGGAGATTGTGACTGATTAGGAGGGCTCACTGCCTAGATATCACACTTCGTAGGTCTGCATGAGGGCTATTCCACGTCAAGCGGTGTCTTAGTGTGCCTCAATCATTGTGTCCGCCCAAAGCCCTAGGCTCCTGAAATTCCTAGTACCCTGTGTCCTGAAGTCCCTTTTACCCAATAACCCTGGTGTTTATACTTTATAACCACATTTTCATTTGTGGAGATTAAAAAAATTGTTATTAAATAATGTGGTTTATGGAAATTGAAAAAATAAGCCATTAGAAACTTATTTCTCTGAAAAAAAAAATAATGCCAGTTTGCAAGGAAATGTCTGGATAGGCTGAGTAGGCAATAATAGAGCTTGCTCAAAGTTGGCAGCCAAGCAGTTGCTTCATTGAATGTGTGTCACTATCCCCGCTGTTGGAAGTAAATTGGCATCATGAAACATGTTTCTGAAAGATCCCCAAATCACTATTCCAAGGATTGAAACCATACTTTTCCCCATTCCCCTTAGCCTTCCAGATCAATCAAGCTTTTAAAAAACAGGTCAATTTCACATTCAGTTCATCAGCCCACATCTCAATTGGCTCATATCAGTTCAAAGACCCAGAAAACACAATCTCTGAGTTGTTCTGTATTATAGTTATGATGAGCTGCATTATGACCATCTGCTTCTTTTTCTTTTTTTAGAAAATTTACCATAAGTAGCATGCACTCATGCTATACCACACACCTCTGATGCCATTGTAGCTGTAAGTTTATATCCAATGTATTCAAGCCCCACAGACTGATGACGGTGAGATATATAAAACCAGGGGGTAGGAGTCCCGCATCCAGAGATTTTTCATTTTTTTCATCTTAACTAAGACACACAACATTAGTTTCTCTTGTTAGTTTTTTACAATTTTTAAAAAGATGCTCAGTTACTGTTTTGTTGGGGTTTTTATATTTTGTGTTTGTTTTTATATTTACCTCTTTTGTATAAGTAGGGAATTTATAGGGAAATATGTACTGTATGGAATAAGTTTTAAGAAATAAAATATATTTTATTTTAAATAAATTAACGGATCTTTGATCTTACAGCTAAATCACTGATTATATATTTGCAGAGCCGACTTAAAGGATGAAAGAATATTCTATCAAGGTATTACTTTTTACTTCAAATCCTTTTAAATAAAGTCTTTTAACTACCTGTGGGAAAAAATAAGAAAAGAAAAGCTAGAATCATGAGGTATTTGACTTCGGGCAGGACTGCCTCTTGACAGAATCATTGGTATGGGATTGGACATAACTCAGAACTGAGTACCTTTCATCCAAACAGTTACTGTGAGGTAGATTCCAAGTCATGGAACTACCAGGTGTGCAGAGTCAAACTGAACTGAGTGAGATAGGGGCTGCTAGTCTGTGTGAGGTTACAAAAGCAGACCACCAGGTCTGCCTTCTGAGGTACCACGATATGGGTTCAGGTGATCGTTTATGTTATGAATTGAGCACTTAACTGTTTGTGCCACCCAGAGATGGCATGGAGGAAAATAGCTTTTTACTGTTTAGTGTCTTTCCCAAACGGAAACGGGTGCTTACTTGTGTCCTGCCTTTTCTTATATTAGTTGTGTTAGTCTGAGTACATTAGAGAAATAAATCCACAGAAACTGAAATGTATAAAAGAGAGCTTTAGATAAAGGGTAAATGCACATGGAGGATAAATCCCAAACTAGTGCAGCCCAAGTCTACAAGTCCAACATTAGCGCATATGTCACACCCAAATCCACTCTGTCCTCCTCCATCTTAACAAACACATGCAGTGATGGTAGCTGCAGGTGGAAAGAACTGCCCATCTGGGTTTCTGAGGTTGTTAACTCTTTACTGGAATTAAAACTGCCTTTTGTGCGCCTGGAGCGGCTGTTGTTTGTAACCACTCAGCCACGAGGGATTCATCTCCTTGTGCAGGAATACTCGTGATTTATTATCTACTCGAATGCTGATCCAAGGGTGGTACATGGGTCGGTGATAATCTGTGACCTGTTTAAAATCTGTCCACTTGTGGCTAGGTACAGAAAGGAAGGTCCGGGTGCAGGTCACTGCTCTGTCATGTAAAGGGCAAAGCCGCAGCAGGGTTTCTAGACTAAGGACACACTGAGGATGATGAAAACCTTATGCTAATCATAGAACCACTGTCAGATAGTGGAGGACTATTAAACCAAGGCAGAACCTTGCCAGAGAGAGGGCCAGATGACGAACACTTCTGGTCAGATTAAAGGAGAGGGACAGTGACAAAGAGCCAGGCCGTTTGCAAGATGCATGGCCACGGGGGCTGCAAAGATGGGTTCAAACATCAGAAAGATATGAGGGTGGCCCAGGATTGGCAGACTCATAGTGACCCTATTGGACAGGGTAGAACTGCCCCTGTGGGTTTCCCAGACTGTCACTCTTGACAGGAGTCGACAGCCTCATATTTCTCCCAAGGAGTGGCTGGTGGTTTAAGACTACTGTCCTTGTGGTTAACAGCCCAAAATTACCAGAGCCTCTAGAACTGCAGGATCCCAGGCCCCACCCTGAACCCACAAAATCAGAATCTGCCTCCCACCCTGATTTCCAGGAACCTGGGTAAGTGCATGCATGTGAAAGTTTAATTAATACTGCCTTAGAAACCATTACTTTCCTGATCAACCTTCTCCTGCCAGGGGTGCAGAAATGGAATCCCATAGGGACATGCTCCCCTAGAAGCATATTGAGGTCTCAGTGCTCCTATATCCTGCCTGTCGTCCATATTTCCTGATTCTCACCTGGACTGTTGTCCCTGCAGAAGGGTATTGTTGAGTCCTCAGCCCCAAATTAGGTCTAGAGACACAGCTCCCATTTCAGAGTAGTAGAATCCACAGTTTACTGTAGAATTAATGGCTTTTACTGGCTTGGGGTAGGGTCTAGTGGGAAACATGTTTCAGCAAGATATATTATGTATTCCAGATGTACACAATGAGTTTGTCTTGAGACATATTTATGCCTGAAGTTGTTATGGAGTCTCTTTATATCCCATGCAACGTTAATCTTTTTGAAAATTTATATTTGCTTTTTATTACCCAGATATATAAGTGATTTATAGCTAGGTCTGATGGATTGGAATCAGATGGCCAAGCCTGGATTAACCATGGGTCCTGGTGACCATTAGTCAGTTCTTTCTGTTAATGATATTTTCACCTGAGTGAATGCATTCAAGACTTTTCTTCTCTTAAGATAAATAAGCAGGTGGGTATCATTTTGCTATGCTGGCACTTCCTTGTGCTGTTTTAAGTACACCCAGCAATTTTTTAAAAGACAGACATATTGAAACTGTCATACACTGAATAATTCATGTGGAAAAATGGGGGGAGTGCTAAATAGAGGTGACTCGTGGTACAGTCTTATTTACTGCTTGTTAGAAGGTACTGTGATCTTGTGTACATAAACACTAGAAACCAGAAGAGAGGAAGTGGTGGCTCCATGGCACAATTCTCACTAGTCATGAAGGAAATTTGGGTTTGATTCTTGGCCAGTGTGCCTCCTGTTACAGCTACCACCTATCGGCTAGTGGAGGCTGGCATATTACTATGATGCTGAACAGATTTCAGCAATGGTTTCAGCCTACAGTCAGACTAGGAGGAAAGGCCTGGTGACCTCCTTCCAGACATCAGCCACTGAAAACCCCCCAGGTGACAAGGGGTCAAATTTACAACCCACTGAAGGAATGGGGCAGGACCAGTGGGCATTGTGTTCTGTAGCGCATGGAGTCCGCATGAGTCAGGAGCTGACTGACTTGAAGGCAATGGGCCGCAGCACTCTCTCGGAAGGCAGTGGTTGGAGCACATAGGTGTCCTTCATGTGGCCCCATGATCATCAAGCCTAAGTCACACAACCAAGTCCGGGAAATGAAAGATACCACGGGTACCAGGAATATTTGAAGGACCTGGTGTAAATTGGTTCAGTCCACGGGAGTTCTGGAAGCCACCGAGGTAAGCTTCCTGCTGAAACCACTAACTTAGCCCAGTGCAAGTGGATGGGTGTCTGCGCATGCACCCAGCCACCATTAGTGTTTTGTTGTTGTTGTTGTTGTTGCTGCTGCTCACGTCCATAGAGTCGATGCCAATTCACAGTGAGCCTATATGACAGGGTAGAATTCCCCCTGTGAGTTTCTGACACTGTGACTCTTTATGGGAGTAAAAAAAGCCTCATCTTTCTCTTGAGGAGTGGCTGGTGATTTTGAATGGTTGATCTTGCTGTTAGTCCATTGCGTAACCAGGTGCTGTCAATTTGGCTCCAACTCATGACCACTCTATGTGCAGCAGAACAAAACAGCACGCTTCCCTGCGCCATTCTCACAGCCATTCCTACATCTGAGCCACTGTGTCAACCCATCTTGTGGAGGTTTGTCCTCCTTTTGGCTTGACTAAGCATGCTGCCCAACTCCAGGGACTAGTCCCTCCTGATAACACCCAAAGTACATGAAGCCAAGTGTCACCATCCTCGCTTCTAAGAATCAATCTGGCTGTTGTTCTTCCAACATAGATTTGTTTGTTCTCCTAGAAGTTCTTTGGTGTATTCAATATTCCTCACAAGGACCGTATTTCAAATGCATCAATTCTTCTCTTGGGACTTCCTTATGCATTTTCTAGCTACCACATGAAAATAATTATGCCTTGGGTCAAGATGCTCCTGGGTTCTTAAGGTGACAAATTTTCCCAATGCAATTTATCCAGTGATTTCTTGACAGATGTTTCCATGAGCGCTGGTTGTGGATTGGTCCAAGTAAGATGAAATGCTTCACCATTTCTATCTTTTCTCTGTTTCTCATGTTGCTTATTGGTCTAGTGGTGAGGATTCTTGTTCTCTTAACCTCGAGTTGTAATCCATACTGAGGACTATCATCTTTGAACTTCATCAGTAAGTGCTTCTACTCCTCTTCCCTTGCAGCAAGCAAGGTGAGCCGCCTACATTTCTCAAGTTGTTCTCAAGTCTTCCTCCAATCCTGAAGTCTCCAATTCAGCCAATCAAAACTCAAACAGCTCAATGCCATGGAAGTCAGGTCAGTTCTGACTAGAGCAACCCTGTAGGCCAGGGAAGAACCTCCCGGAAGGTTTCCAAGACTGTAATCTTTCTCACTTGGGATAGCTGGTGAATTCCAAGTGCTGTCCTATTGATTAGCAGTCATGCTTAACCAAGACCCTACCTGGATTCCAAGTGTGACCTAGCAGCCACAGTTTTCTTCCGAGAACAAAGGTGTTGATAGGTGTGAATTATTGACCCACGGTGGTCCAGCAGACCTGCTCAGTATTCACCCAGGTGCAAAATCCATCAAGAGGATGCATTGTCATTACTTTTTAAATCATGTAACACACCCAGGTGTAGCAGCAACCCAGCATTCTAATATCACCCTGGTTTTGATAAATATGTCCCATTCCTTGATAACTCTTCCAAATCCTTTAATATCCCGCAGCTCAGTCCCTGATGTCTGGCTGTAACAAAATGTGTGAAGGGAGACCAAATGCCAATACATTCTCCCTTTCTGCCTCAACTCAGCGCATAATCAGCTCCAAGTAAATGCATGGTAAGTCAGCTATGTGCTGGCGGGGAGGGGAAGGGGGTGGGATGAACCCCCTTTCAGTTTTGTCTTCTGATGGAGCTGACCAAAAGGACTTCTAATTTCAGTCTATTAGGAGAGTGAGAGTTAGGGTTTCCCCCCACCCCGATTTTTTTTCCTTTCCCTTTTTGCCCCTTTCCCCTTGGAAGGACAGCCTGCTCTGCTGTTCTGAAAGGGTTGTCTGCTTTATGCTTCACTCTCCACTCCATTAAATCACCTTTCCTCACATTAAATACAGGTCTTCAGGATGGTCAGAGAGCTGCGCTCTGAGGGATGATGTTATAATGAGGACGACATGTATGAAATATCATTTTTCAGCTCAATCCCAGGCAGACCACGGGGAAGCATGAATGGGGAGGGGGAGAGGTGTACCTCACTTTAGAAAAGAGTCAGGCTTCTGAGAGGGCAGTCTCAACCTGGATGGCTGCAGAAGGCTTCTTTACCTCAATCACTCATTCATTCAACCCACTTGCTACTTACTTATTAAGTGCCAGGCCTTGGGACTCTCTCAGTGAACAAAAGAGACAAAAATCCCTCTTCTCTCAAGAAGCTTCCATACACAGAGGCATTCAAACCCTTCCTGGGGAATGTGTTTAAAGTCCAATTTACATGAAAGCAGAGGAAGAGCCTGATGTGAGGGACTTCAGACACCCACACACACAAATCTCCCAGGAGACACTATTCACTGGAGTTAAATAATTTTGATTTTTTTTTCCCCATGAGCTCTCTTTTTTTTTTTTTCTTTCTGAGAGCAATTGTCCTTGGAAGCGATTAGCCGTTATCACTGTCTAACACCTTAGTGTGTATTTATTAATTTGCTCCATTTCCTGCCTAGATAGGAGGGGCCTCCAGGGCTGCTAAAAGACAGAAAAATACCCAAAAGGCAGCAACAAGAGAGGCAGAAGACAATTGTGGCCCGTGTTTCTCATCTGAGTCTCTGGGGGGCCATTTGGTAAAGATGCAGATTACACACACACACTGCCCCGCCGCCCCCACCCAATATGGCCCTACTAAATAAGGATCCTACCCCACCATCTGTCCGGGAGCCCCTGAACTGGCCCTTCCCATGAAACAAGCCAGGGCCATTGAAAGTGAATCTTTAGGCAAAAGACCAGTGACTTAGGCTTTCCAAACCAGGATAAAGCCCATTTGCTAAGCACTTGCATATTAAAACCAAAATGTTGATGCTTCAAACCCACCCACAGGTTCCTAAGAAAGCAGGCCTGACAATCGGATTCTGAAAGGTCACAGTCTTAAAAAGGATCCCTGGTGACATATTGTCCTGCTAGCCATAAGGTCAGCAGTTCAAAACTACCAGCTGCTCTGAGAGAGAAAGCTGAGGCTTTCTACTGTAAAGATGTATAGTCTCAGAAACCTACCAGGGCAATTATACTCCGTTGCCATGAGTCAGAATTGACTCAATGGCAGTAAGTGAGTGGATGGGCTGGAATTGATTTACACCAACTAACACCAAGAACAACTATTTTGGGCGGCAGTGCCATTCTTCTGCTTTATCTAGAATCTGAACTCTCAGCGTCATTAACAATTTAGACAACAGACAAATAATAATAAACTACAGAAGGATAAAGGAAAGCTAACGAAGTTACTTCTGTTTGAAGTTTAGTTGTGTTTTTTAGCAAAAAATATGAAATATGAAGGGACTTGCTGAAATTAAATATAAACCTATTTTGCAACCCCAAGTCTTTCTTGCCAAAAAATAATGTCTCACAATAGGAATGGCCTCTGCACTGCCAAGAAAGCATGGCTTCTGCGTTGGATGAGATCAAGATAGCTATAATACCCTGTATTGAGATCACAAAAGAATGTAATGCAGTGCCTTGTAGACAGTCTCATGTACATACACAAAAGATTTTCTAAGAGTCTTCGGGAGGCTGTGCTACAGCCTAAGTAGGCTGAATTGCAGCCTAAAACAGAGAGAGATCCATCTCAAAGAGATGTGGGGATAGGCTTTCATAAAATGGAGTGCATCATGTAATCCAATGCAAGGGAAACCCAGTAAGTTTGGGAAGGAACTGCATTGGCTTGGACTAAACAGCCAGAGATTGTGCCACATAAAAAGAAGGAAGACAATTGATAATGCAACCCAGACATTATTGTGGAAAAGGAAAAGAGACTTAGAAGACAATCAAAAGCTACAAGGAACCTCTCTCAGGGAGAATGTCCTGTGGCTTCAACTTGTGTGCTCTGGGGGATATTCGGCAATCACATATAAAATTGTGTATTCAATTTAATCCCTTTAAGGGATTTTGTCATGGGCCGTCACCCCAACTATCCTGACAAAAAAATCTATCTTGAAAATCACCCTGCAGTGAGGAAGTTAAAGGTAAGAACATGGTACGATCACACGGAGGAAAATTGGGGAGCCAATGCAACAGCAAGGACCAAGGCCTTAGACCTATGAACCAAAGCAAACCCGTCTTGCCGGGTCTTGCTGCCTTAGCAGCTTTGGCCAATACCATGTGGAGTGGAGTTGAGCTGCCCTGGTCAAACTTTCCTCAAATTACAGAATTGTGAGCAAATAACACACAGAGAGGCATTGAAAGTCACTAGGCAGCAGTAGGTAAATAAACATATGGGTCTACTATTACCTATATGTAAAAAGTCTTTGGCAACTGGTTTATGGAAGACCCAGGCCCTGATTACCTCCCATAAACGTGTATTCTTTATCATAGCCACGAACGCTCATGAAAACATGACAGTTGTGCTTAGGAGAGGAAAAGTCGGGTTAAGAACTGAGAAAGACTATCATGTGACCTGGATATTGCTCAAACACTCCATTCTTCTCGGTCTCTTGGAAAGAAGTAGAGGGATGAGGACCTAAAGCTGTAAACATTGTGTGGATTACAAATATGTTTAGTTTGGGGTGAGGGCAGAAGGCGCAGTTTTAGTCCTATAAAGAGTTCCAGTCTCTAAAACCCACATGGGGAGTGTTACCCTGTCTTATAGGGTCACTGTGAGTCTAAAGGGATTCAACAGCAGTGAGGTTATTTCTTTTTAGATTCGTTGGCTGATTTGTTTCATGGCTGAGGAAAGTGGAACCCAGAGAGGTGAGATGCCTTGACAAGGATATACAGTGAACGACTGGCAAAGCCAGGGTGGGAACCCAGGCCACCCACTCTGGAGTCTGGCCCTCCCTGACTTTTGACCCAGCCTCTCAGGAGCTCTGATTTATCACAAGTAATTTCCCCGATGTATTTCGTCATCCTCAGTGTGTCGTTAGTCTAGAATCCCTGCTGCGTGCTTTGCCCTTTACATGACATTGCTGGAATTGGAAATAGCAGTGACCTGAACTCTGACCTTCTTTTCTGTACCTAGCTACAAATGGACAGATTTTAAACAGGTCACAGTTTATCACCGGCCCATGTACCACCCTGGGAGCAGCATTGGGGTACATAATAAATCACGAGTAGTCCTGCACAAGGTGATGGAGCCCTCGTGTCTGAGTGGTTACAAACAGCAGCCGCTCCAGGTGCACAAAAGGCGCTTTTAATTCCAGTAAAGAGTTAACAACCTCAGAAACCCAGATGGGCAGTTCTTTCGACCTGCTACCACCCACACTGCATGTCTTTGTTGAGATGGAGGAGGACATTGTGGATTGGTGTGGGGCATATGGGCTAATGTTGGACTTGTAGACTTGGGCTGCACTGGTTTGGGATTTTTTCTCCATGTACATTTACCCTTTATCTAAAGCTCTCTTTTATACATTTCAGTTTCTGTGGATTTATTTCTCTAATGTACTCAGATTAACACAACTAAAATAAGAAAAGGCAGGACACAAGTAAGCACCAAATTCCGTTTGGGAAAGACACTAAACAGTGAAAAGCTATTTTCCTCCATGCCATCTCTGGGTGGCACAAACAGTTAAGTGCTCAATTCATAACTAAAAGGATCATCTGAGCCCATATGGTGGTACCTCAGAAGACAGACCTGGTGGTCTGCTTTGGAACCCTCACAGAGACTTGCAGCCCCTATCTCTCACGGTTCAGTTTGGCTCTGCAAACCTGGTAGTTTCATGACTTGGAATCTACCCAAAAGTAACTGTTTGGATGAAAGGTACTCAGTCCTGAGTTATGACCTGCCCCATCCTGACGATTCTGTCATGAGGCAGTTCTGTCCGAAGTCAAATACCTCATGATACTAGCTTTTCTTTTCTTATTTTTTTCCACAGGTAGTTAAAAGGCTTTATTAGGAAGGCTTTGAAGTCAAAAGTAACACTCTTGATAGAATTTTCTTTCATCCTTTAAGTCGGCTCTGCAAATATATAATCAGTGATTTAGCTGTAAGATAAAAGATACGTTAATTTATTTAAGATAAAATATATTTTAGTTCTTAAAATTTATTCCATAAAGTACATATTTCCCTAAAATTCCCTACTTATACAAAAGAGGTAAAAAAATAAAAACAAACACAAAATATAAAATCCCCAAAAAAACAGTAACTGAGCATCTTTTTAAAAATTGTAAAAAACTAACAAGAGAAACTAATGTGTGTGTTTGTTAATATTAAAAAAAGTGAAAAATCGCTGGATGGGGGACTCCCACCCCCTAGCTTTACATATCTCACTTCATCAGTTTGTGGGGCTTGAATACATTGGATATAAAATTACAGCTACATTGGCATTAAAGGTGTGTGGTATAGCAAGAGTGCATGCTACTTCTGATAAACTTTCTAAAAACAGAAAGTGAAGCAGATGGTCATAATGCAGCTCATCATAAGTATAATAGAGCACAACTCAGAGATTATGTTTTCTGGGTCTTTGAACTGATATGAGCCAATTGAGATGTGGGATGATGAACAGAATATGAAATTGACCTGTTTTTTAAAAGCTTATAGGATCTGGAGGTTAAATGGAATGGGGAAATGTATGGTTTCAATCCTTGGAATAGTGTTTTGGGGACCTTTCCGGAACCTGTTTAATGATGTCAATTCACTTCCAACACTGTGGATAGTGACACACATTCAATGAAGCAAGTGCTTGGCTGCCAACTTTGAGCCGGCTCTATTACGCCTACTCAGCTTATCCAGACATTTCCTTGCAAACTGGCATTATTTTTTTACACAAATAAGTTTCTAATGGCTTATTTTTTCAATTTCCATAAACCACATTATTTAATAAATTTTTTTTTTATCTCCACAAACGAAAACGTGGTTATAAAGTATAAACACGAGGGTTATTGGGTAAAAGGCACTGCAGGACACAGGGAACTGGGAACTTCCGAAGCCTAGGGATTTGGGTGGAAACACTGATTGAGGCACACTAAGACACCGCTTGACCTGGAATAGCCCTCATGTGGACCTACGACGTGTGATATCTAGGCAGTGAGCCCTCCTACTCAGTCACTATCACCGACTCCTCAGAACTGTTTTGGAGATAGGGAAGACTGCATATAAAGTCCCCAGAAAGGATCAGTGTCCAGGCTGGAGTCTGAAGGCATCAATATATTAAAGATACTTGCTTCTGTTTGCATTACTTTCATCCCTATCATTCTTCTCATGCCGCCAAAACTAAGTCCCAGGGGGATGGCAACTACAGTAACCAGACTGTTCTGTCTGACTTCTACGTTAGGACACATAGACCATCTGAATAAACCCTTTGATTCTGTGTCCCTCTCCATCCTATAGACAAAACTGCAGCTAGCACCAGACCTTAAACCTGCAGACTAAGAGTTTGTCAAAAGTCTAGAAAAAGCAGTCAATACCCTGGAAACCTAGCCTGCAGAAGAGAAGACACAGAATCAAAAGCTACAACTGAAAATAAAAAAAAAAAGCTCCAGGTGGGTGTCATTCAGACAACCGATTCCAATGAAAACACTTGACCTTCTCACAGTGTAAAATTGCTTTTACTTCCGTACTATTGTAATTAAAACAGATTCCCCTATCTCACCTCCAAATGTAACTCCAGCAGATTCAAGTATATTAAGGAAGAGGCAATTATTCTGGTGTTTTCTCTGCACCGATTATGGAGCCTGAAACAGTTTTACTATTCTCAGCTCATGCCTTAGATTTTCAACTATTTGAATGTGAAGGAAATCTTAACATGCCGCATTTCACAGGCTGCCTTCTGTGTTGCCTCACCAAGATTTACGTTTTTCATTTTGAGAGTGCCTCAACATGGTGGTTTTTTTTGTTTGTTTGTTTTTTGGTCAAGGGGCATTGTCATTTTCCATCATCAGATGTTTATGGGAAATTTTACATCCTGCAGGCCCCCGTATACAACAATTACATTAAACAATGGAGATTTCTGTATCTTCCTGTTTTCCCAACAGGTTATGCTCACTCATATTGTTAGCTTATCACGCCAAATGTCCGAGATGCACAGGTGGTGTTAACTGAAGGGCGGAATGATTCATGCATTGGTCACTTTAGCATTGCAAGTTCATGAGCATCTTGATTTTGAAATTCAGTAAAGGGAGATGATGCCTTAGCCAGTAAAATGCTACTCCTTCCAAGCCTCACGTACACTCAGACATATCTGAGCAGAAGCCACATTATCTACGTGAAACAGCTTTGGATGCTCCACATCTATATGCAGATGCCCACCAAATATGAGATTATTTTGCTTTCTCTGAGTTGGCTCTTACTAGCAGTCAGCCTCATTCTATCTCTTTTGTAGATGGTTGTGGATTCTGGGGGGCCATTGGCATAATGGTGGGCTTATGAGATTAAAAAGATCTTTTAGGGTAGTTTCTTGATGTGCATTTAATATTTAATTACAACTCTCTTTTATACACGTGTGTCTGTGGATTTCCACATCTAAAGTGCACAGATTAACACATTCCCATAGCAGAGTGAACCTCCCTTCAGTCATGTCTATAGGTATGTCTCCTCCCTATGTGCAGCTGGACAGTAATTCATCTGGGAAACATCTGGTAAACCAGCACAATGGTGCTTCCCCAACTTTCTGTGATGAGGGACCAGGACATTGGTTACCTTTATAAAAGTCTCCTGACACGTGCTAGTGATGTCTGTTTCTGGGATCATAGAGGCTTCCTCTTCCTTGGTTGGTCTTGTTGGTAGGTGCTATCCAGTTGGTCTGCTTCAAAGCAACCGCAATGTACAGGACAAGGAAAGGCTTGCCAATCCTGAGCCACCCTCATATCTTTTTGATGTTTGAACCCATCTTTGAAGCCCCCGTGGCCATGCATCCTGCAAACGACCTGGCTCTTTGTCACTGGCCCTCCCCTTTAATCTGACCAGAAGTGTTCGTCATCTGGCCCTCTCTCTGGCAAGGTTCTGCCTTGGTTTACTAGTCCTCCACTACCTGACAGTGTATCCATTAGTAGCATAAGGTTTTCAGTGGTGTATTTCGTCATCCTCAGTGTGTCCTTAGTCTAAACACTCTGCTGCGCGCTTTGCCCTTTACATGACATTGCTGGCTTTGGAAATAGCAGTGACCTGCACTCTGACTTTCCTTTCTGTACCTAGCTACAAATGGACAGATTTTAAACAGGTCACGGTTTATCACCGACCCATGTACCACCCTTGAAGCAGCATTGGGGTAGATAATAAATCACGAGTAGTCCTGCACAAGGAGATGGAGCCCTCGTGTCTGAGTGGTTACAAACACCAGCTGCTCCAGGCGCACAAAAGGCGCTTTTAATTCCAGTAAAGAGTTCACAACCTCAGAAACCCAGATGGGCAGTTCTTTCCACCTGCAGCCACCCACACTGCATGTCTTTTTTGAGATGGAGGAGGACATTGTGGATTGCTGTGGGACATATGGGCTAATGTTGGACTTGTAGACTTGGGCTGCACTGGTTTGGGATTTTTTCTCCATGTGCATTTACCTTTATCTAAAGCTCTCTTTTATACATTTCAGTTTCTGTGGATTTATTTTTCTAATGTACTCAGATTAACACAACTAATATAAGAAAAGGCAGGACACAAGTAAGCACCCGTTTCCGTTTGGGAAACACACTAAACAGTGAAAAGCTATTTTCCTCCATGCCATCTCTGGGTGGCACAAACAGTTAAGTGCTCAATTCGTAACTAAAACGATCATCTGAGCCCATATGGTGGTACATCAGAAGACAGACCTGGTGGTCTGCGTTAGAACCCTCATAGAGCCTTGTATCCCCTATCTCACAAGGTTCAGTTTGGCTCTGCACACCAGGTTTCAATGACTTGGAATCTACCCCACAGTAACTGTTTGGATGCAAGGATACTCAGTCCTGAGTTATGACCGGCCCCATCCTGACGATTCTGTTATGAGGCAGTTCTGTCAATACCTCATGATACTAGCTTTTCTTTTCTTATTTTTTTCCACAGGTAGTTAAAAGACTTTATTAGGAAGGCTTTGAAGTCAAAAGTAACACTCTTGATAGAATTTTCTTTCATCCTTTAAGTCGGCTCTTCAAATATATAATCAGTGATTTAGCTGTATGGTAAAAGATACGTTAATTTATTTAAGATTAAATATATTTTAGTTCTTAAAATTTATTCCATAAAGTACATATTTCCCTATATATTCCCTACTTATACAAAAGAGGTAAAAAATAAAAACAAACACAAAATATAAACTCCCCAACAAAACAGTAACTGAGCATCTTTTTAAAAATATTAAAAAACTAACAGAGAAACTAATGCGTGTTTGTTAATATTAAAAAAAGTGAAAAATCTCTGGATTGGGGATTCCCACCCCCTAGCTTTACATATCTCACCTCATCAGTCTGTGGGGCTTGAATACATTGGATATAAATTTACAGCTACAATGGCATTAAAGGTGTGTGGTATAGCATGAGTGCATGCTACTTATGATAAACTTTCTAAAAACAGAAAGTGAAGCAGATGGTCATAATGCAGCTCATCATAAGTATAATACAGCACAACTCAGAGATTGTGTTTTCTGGGTCTTTGAACTGATATGAGCTAATTGAGATGTGGGATGATGAACTGAATGTGAAATTGACCTGTTTTTTAAAAGCTTGAATGATCTGGAGTTTTAATGGAATGGGGAAAAGTATGTTTTCAATCCTTGGAATAGTGATTTGGGGACCTTTCAGGAACCTGTTTCATGACGCCAATTTACTTCCAAAACCGTGGATAGTGACACACATTCGATGAAGCAAGTGCTTGACTGCCAACTTTGAGCCAGCTCTATTATTGCCTACTAAGCCTATCCAGACATTTCCTTGTAAACTGGCATTATTTTTTTACACAAATAAGTTTCTAATGGCTTATTTTTTCAATTTCCATAAACCACATTATTTAATAACAATTTTTTAATCTCCACGAATGAAAATGTGGTTATAAAGTATAAACACCAGGGTTATTGGGTAAAAGGGACTGCAGGACACAGGTTACTAGGAACTTCAGAAGCCTAGGGATTTGGGTGGAAACACTGATTCAGGCACACTTAGACACCGCTTGACCTGGAGTAGCCCTCATGTGGACCTACGACGTGTGATATCTAGGCAGTGAGACCTCCTACTCAGTCACAATCACCGACTCCTCAGAACTGTTTTGGAGTCAGGGGAGACTGCATATAATGTCCCCAGGAAGGATGAGTGTATAGGCTGGAGTCTGAACGCATCAATATATTAAAGATACTTGCTTCTGTTTGCATCACTGTTATCCCTATCATTCTTCTCCTGCAGCCAAAACTCAGTCCCAGGGGGATGGCAACTACAGTAACCAGACTGTTCTGTCTGACTTCTACGTTAGGACACATAGACCATCTGAATAAACCCTTTGATTCTGTGTCCCTCTCCATCCTATAGACAAAACTGCAGCCAGCACCAGACCTTAAACCTGTAGACTAATAGTTTGTCAAAAGTCTAGAAAAAGCAGTCAATAACCTGGAAACCTAGCCTGCAGAAGAGAAGACACAAAATCAAAAGATACAACTGAAAGAAAAAAAAAAAGCTCCAGGTGGGTGTCATTCAGACAACCGATTCCAATGAAAACACTTGACCTTCTCACAGTGTAAAATTGCTTTTACTTCCGTACTATTGTAATTCAAACAGATTCCCCTATCTCACCTCCAAATGTAACTCCAGCAGATTCAAGTATATTAAGGAAGAGGCAATTATTCCGATTATGGAGCCTGAAACAGTTTTACTATTCTCAGCTCATGCTTTAGATTTTCAACTATTTGAATGTGAAGGAAATCTTAACATGCTGCATTTCACAGGCTGCCTTCTGTGTTGCCTCACCAAGATTTACGTTTTTCATTTTGAGAGTGCCTCAACATGGTGTTTTTTGTTTGTTTGTTTGTTTTTTGGTCAAGGGGCATTGTCATTTTCCATCATCAGATGTTTATGGGAAATTTTACATCCTGCAGGTCCCCGTATACAACAATTACATTAAACAATGGAGATTTCTGTATCTTCCTGTTTTCCCAACAGGTTATGCTCACTCATATTGTTAGCTTATCACGCCAAATGTCCGAGATGCACAGGTGGTGTTAACTGAAGGGCGGAATGATTCATGCATTGGTCACTTTAGCATTGCAAGTTCATGAGCATCTTGATTTTGAAATTCAGTAAAGGGAGATGATGCCTTAGCCAGTAAAATGCTACTCCTTCCAAGCCTCACGTACACTCAGACATATCTGAGCAGAAGCCACTTTATCTATGTGAAACAGCTTTGGATGCTCCACATCTATATGTAGATGCCCACCAAATATGAGATTATTTTGCTTTCTCTGAGTTGGCTCTTACTAGCAGTCAACCTCATTCTATCTCTTTTGTAGATGGTTGTGGATTCTGGGGGGCCATTGGCATAATGGTGGGCTTATGAGATTAAAAAGATCTTTTAGGGTAGTTTCTTGATGTGCATTTAATATTTAATTACAACTCTCTTTTATACACGTGTGTCTGTGGATTTCCACATCTAAAGTGCACAGATTAATACATTCCCATAGCAGAGTGAACCTCCCTTCAGTCATGTCTATAGGTATGTCTCCTTCCTTTGGGCAGCTGGACAGTAATTCATCTGGGAAACAGCTGGTAAACCAGCACAATGGTGCTTCCCCAACTTTCTGTGATGAGGAACCAAGACATTGGTTACCTTTATAAAAGTCTCCTGACACGTGCTAGTGATGTCTGTTTCTGGGATCATAGAGGCTTCCTCTTCCTTGGTTGGTCTTGTTGGTAGGTGCTATCCAGTTGGTCTGCTTCAAAGCAACCGCAATGTACAGTACAAGGAAAGGCTTGCCAATCCTGGGCCACCCTCATATATTTTTGATGTTTGAACCCATCTTTGAAGCCCCCGTGGCCATGCATCCTGCAAACGACCTGGCTCTTTGTCACTGGCCCTCCCCTTTAATCTGACCAGAAGTGTTCGTCATCTGGCCCTCTCTCTGGCAAGGTTCTGCCTTGGTTTACTAGTCCTCCACTACCTGACAGTGTTTCCATGAGTAGCATAAGGTTTTCAGTGGTGTATTTCGTCATCCTCAGTGTGTCCTTAGTCTAGACACCCTGCTGCGCGCTTTGCCCTTTACATGACATTGCTGGCTTTGGAAATAGCAGTGACCTGCACTCTGACTTTCCTTTCTGTACCTAGCTACAAATGGACAGATTTTAAACAGGTCACGGTTTATCACCGACCCATGTACCACCCTTGAAGCAGCATTGGGGTAGATAATAAATCACGAGTAGTCCTGAACAAGGAGATGGAGCCCTCGTGTCTGAGTGGTTACAAACACCAGCTGCTCCAGGCGCACAAAAGGCGCTTTTAATTCCAGTAAAGACTTAACAACCTCAGAAACCCAGATGGGCAAATCTTTCCACCTGCTGCCACCCACACTGCATGTCTTTGTTGAGATGGAGGAGGACATTGTGGATTGGTGTGGGACATATGGGCTTATATTGGACTTGTAGACTTGGGCTGCACTGGTTTGGGATTTTTTCTCCATGTGCATTTACCCTTTATCTAAAGCTCTCTTTTATACATTTCATTTTCTGTGGATTTATTTCTCTAATGTACTCAGATTAACACAACTAATATAAGAAAAGGCAGGACACAAGTAAGCACCCGTTTCCGTTTGGGAAAGACACTAAACAGTGAAAAGCTATTTTCCTCCATGCCATCTCTGGGTGGCACAAACAGCTAAGTGCTCAATTCGTAACTAAAACGATCATCTGAGCCCATATGGTGGTACATCGGAAGACACACCTGGTGGTCTGCTTTTGAACCCTCATAGAGCCTTGTAGCCCCTATCTCACAAGGTTCAGTTTGGCTCTGCACACCAGGTTTCAATGACTTGGAATCTACCCCACAGTAACTGTTTGGATGCAAGGATACTCAGTCCTGAGTTATGACCGGCCCCATTCTGACGATTCTGTCATGAGGCAGTTCTGTCCGAAGTAAAATACCTCATGATACTAGCTTTTCTTTTCTTATTTTTTTCCACAGGTAGTTAAAAGGCTTTATTAGGAAGGCTTTGAAGTCAAAAGTAACACTCTTGATAGAATTTTCTTTCATCCTTTAAGTCGGCTCTGCAAATATATAATCAGTGATTTAGCTGTAAGATAAAAGATACATTAATTTATTTAAGATAAAATATATTTTAGTTCTTAAAATTTATTCCATAAAGTACATATTTCCCTATAAATTCCCTACTTATACAAAAGAGGTAAAAAATAAAAACAAACACAAAATATAAAATCCCCAACAAAACAGTAACTGAGCATCTTTTTAAAAATTGTAAAAAACTAACAAGAGAAACCAATGTTGCGTGTGCTTGTTAATATTAAAAAAAGTGAAAAATCTCTGGATGGGGGACTCCCACACCCTAGCTTTACATATCTCACCTCATCAGTCTGTGGGGCTTGAATACATTGTATATAAAATTACAGCTACAATGGCATTAAAGGTGTGTGGTATAGCATGAGTGCATGCTTCTTCTGATAAACTTTCTAAAAACAGAAAGTGAAGCAGATGGTCATAATGCAGCTCATCATAAGTATAATACAGCACAACTCAGAGATTATGTTTTCTGGGTCTTTGAACTGATATGAGCCAATTGAGATGTGGGATGATGAACTGAATGTGAAATTGACTTGTTTTTTAAAAGTTTGAATGATCTGGAGGTTAAATGGAATGGGTAAATGTATGGTTTCAATCCTTGGAATAGTGTTTTGGGGACCTTTCTGGAACCTGTTTCATGATGCCAATTCACTTACAACACTGGGGATAGTGACACACATTCTATGAATCAAGTGCTTGGCTGCCAACTTTGAGCCTGCTCTTTTACTGCCTACTCAGCTTATCCAGACATTTCCTTGCAAACTGGCATTATTTTATTACACAAATAAGTTTCTAATGGCTTATTTTTTCAATTTCCATAAACCACATTATTTAATAAATATTTTTTTTGATCTCCACAAATGAAAACGTGGTTATAAAGTATAAACACCAGGGTTATTGGGTAAAAGGGACTGCAGGACACAGGGTACTGGGAACTTCCGAAGCCTAGGGATTTGGGTGGAAACACTGATTGAGGCACACTAAGACACCGCTTGACCTGGAAGAGCCCTCATGTGGACCTACGACGTGTGATATCTAGGCAGTGAGCCCTCCTACTCAGTCACAATCACTGACTCCTCAGAACTGTTTTGGAGATAGGGGAGACTGCATATAAAGTCCCCAGAAAGGATCAGTGTCCAGGCTGGAGTCCGAAGGCATCAATATATTAAAGATACTTGCTTCGGTTTGCATCACTTTCATCCCTATCATTCTTCTCATGCAGCCAAAATTCAGTCCCAGGTGGATGGCAACTACAGTAACCAGACTGTTCTGTCTGACTTCTACGTTAGGACACATAGACCATCTGAATAAACCCTTTGATTCTGTGTCCCTCTCCCTCCGATAGACAAACTGCAGCCAGCACCAGACCTTAAACCTGCAGACTAAGAGTTTGTCAAAAGTCTAGAAAAAGCAGTCAATACCATGGAAACCTAGCCTGTAGAAGAGAAGACACAGAATCAAAAGCTACAACTGAAAGAAAAAAAAAAAAAAAAAAAGCTCCAGGTGGGTGTCATTCAGACAACCGATTCCAATGAAAACACTTGACCTTCTCACAGTGTAAAATTGCTTTTACTTCCGTACTATTGTAATTCAAACAGATTCCCCTATCTCACATCCAAATGTAACTCCAGCAGATTCAAGTATATTAAGGAAGAGGCAATTATTCTGGTGTTTTCTCTGCACCGATTATGGAGCCTGAAACAGATTTACTATTCTCATCTCATGCCTTAGATTTTCAAATATTTGAATGTGAAGGAAATCTTAACATGCCGCATTTCACAGGCTGCCTTGTCTGTTGCCTCACCCAGATTTACGTTTTTCATTTTGAGAGTGCCTCAACATGGTGTTTTTTTTTTTTGTTGTTTGTTTGTTTTTTGGTCAAGGGGCATTGTCATTTTCCATCATCAGATGTTTATGGGAAATTTTACATCCTGCAGGTCCCCGTATACAACAATTACATTAAACAATGGAGATTTCTGTATCTTCCTTTTATCCCAACAGGTTATGCTCACTCATATTGTTAGCTTATCACGCCAAATGTCCGAGATGCACAGGTGGTGTTAACTGAAGGGCGGAATGATTCATGCATTGGTCACTTTAGCATTGCAAGTTCATGAGCATCTTGATTTTGAAATTCAGTAAAGGGAGATGATGCCTTAGCCAGTAAAATGCTACTCCTTCAAAGCCTCACGTACACTCAGACATATCTGAGCAGAAGCCACATTATCTACGTGAAAAAGCTTTGGATGCTCCACATCTATATGCAGATGCCCACCAAATATGAGATTATTTTGCTTTCTCTGAGTTGGCTCTTACTAGCAGTCAGCCTCATTCTATCTCTTTTGTAGATGGTTGTGGATTCTGGGGGGCCATTGGCATAATGGTGGGCTTATGAGATTAAAATGATCTTTTAGGGTAGTTTCTTGGTGTGCATTTAATATTTAATTACAACTCTCTTTTATACACGTGTGTCTGTGGATTTCCACATCTAAAGTGCACAGATTAACACATTCCCATAGCAGAGTGAACCTCCCTTCAGTCATGTCTATAGGTATGTCTCCTTCCTATGGGCAGCTGGACAGTAATTCATCTGGGAAACATCTGGGAAACCAGCACAATGGTGCTTCCCCAACTTTCTGTGATGAGGAACCAAGACATTGGTTACCTTTATAAAAGTCTCCTGACACGTGCTAGTGATGTCTGTTTCTGGGATCATAGAGGCTTCCTCTTCCTTGGTTGGTCTTGTTGGTAGGTGCTATCCAGTTGGTCTGCTTCAAAGCAACCGCAATGTACAGGACAAGGAAAGGCTTGCCAATCCTGAGCCACCCTCATATCTTTTTGATGTTTGAACCCATCTTTGAAGCCCCCGTGGCCATGCATCCTGCAAACGACCTGGCTCTTTGTCACTGGCCCTCCCCTTTAATCTGACCAGAAGTGTTCGTCATCTGGCCCTCTCTCTGGCAAAGTTCTGCCTTGGTTTACTAGTCCTCCACTACCTGACAGTGTTTCCATGAGTAGCATAAGGTTTTCAGTGGTGTATTTCGTCATCCTCAGTGTGTCCTTAGTCTAGACACCCTGCTGCGCGCTTTGCCCTTTACATGACATTGCTGGCTTTGGAAATAGCAGTGACCTGCACTCTGACTTTCCTTTCTGTACCTAGCTACAAATGGACAGATTTTAAACAGGTCACGGTTTATCACCGACCCATGTACCACCCTTGAAGCAGCATTGGGGTAGATAATAAATCACGAGTAGTCCTGAACAAGGAGATGGAGCCCTCGTGTCTGAGTGGTTACAAACACCAGCTGCTCCAGGCGCACAAAAGGCGCTTTTAATTCCAGTAAAGACTTAACAACCTCAGAAACCCAGATGGGCAAATCTTTCCACCTGCTGCCACCCACACTGCATGTCTTTGTTGAGATGGAGGAGGACATTGTGGATTGGTGTGGGACATATGGGCTAATATTGGACTTGTAGACTTGGGCTGCACTGGTTTGGGATTTTTTCTCCATGTGCATTTACCCTTTATCTAAAGCTCTCTTTTATACATTTCATTTTCTGTGGATTTATTTCTCTAATGTACTCAGATTAACACAACTAATATAAGAAAAGGCAGGACACAAGTAAGCACCCGTTTCCGTTTGGGAAACACACTAAACAGTGTAAAGCTATTTTCCGCCATGCCATCTCTGGGTGGCACAAACAGCTAAGTGCTCAATTCATAACTAAAACGATCATCTGAGCCCATATGGTGGTACATCGGAAGACACACCTGGTGGTCTGCTTTTGAACCCTCATAGAGCCTTGTAGCCCCTATCTCACAAGGTTCAGTTTGGCTCTGCACACCAGGTTTCAATGACTTGGAATCTACCCCACAGTAACTGTTTGGATGCAAAGATACTCAGTCCTGAGTTATGACCGGCCCCATTCTGACGATTCTGTCATGAGGCAGTTCTGTCCGAAGTAAAATACCTCATGATACTAGCTTTTCTTTTCTTATTTTTTTCCACAGGTAGTTAAAAGGCTTTATTAGGAAGGCTTTGAAGTCAAAAGTAACACTCTTGATAGAATTTTCTTTCATCCTTTAAGTCGGCTCTGCAAATATATAATCAGTGATTTAGCTGTAAGATAAAAGATACATTAATTTATTTAAGATAAAATATATTTTAGTTCTTAAAATTTATTCCATAAAGTACATATTTCCCTATAAATTCCCTACTTATACAAAAGAGGTAAAAAATAAAAACAAACACAAAATATAAAATCCCCAACAAAACAGTAACTGAGCATCTTTTTAAAAATTGTAAAAAACTAACAAGAGAAACCAATGTTGCGTGTGCTTGTTAATATTAAAAAAAGTGAAAAATCTCTGGATGGGGGACTCCCACACCCTAGCTTTACATATCTCACCTCATCAGTCTGTGGGGCTTGAATACATTGTATATAAAATTACAGCTACAATGGCATTAAAGGTGTGTGGTATAGCATGAGTGCATGCTTCTTCTGATAAACTTTCTAAAAACAGAAAGTGAAGCAGATGGTCATAATGCAGCTCATCATAAGTATAATACAGCACAACTCAGAGATTATGTTTTCTGGGTCTTTGAACTGATATGAGCCAATTGAGATGTGGGATGATGAACTGAATGTGAAATTGACTTGTTTTTTAAAAGTTTGAATGATCTGGAGGTTAAATGGAATGGGTAAATGTATGGTTTCAATCCTTGGAATAGTGTTTTGGGGACCTTTCTGGAACCTGTTTCATGATGCCAATTCACTTACAACACTGTGGATAGTGACACACATTCTATGAATCAAGTGCTTGGCTGCCAACTTTGAGCCTGCTCTTTTACTGCCTACTCAGCTTATCCAGACATTTCCTTGCAAACTGGCATTATTTTATTACACAAATAAGTTTCTAATGGCTTATTTTTTCAATTTCCATAAACCACATTATTTAATAAATATTTTTTTTGATCTCCACAAATGAAAACGTGGTTATAAAGTATAAACACCAGGGTTATTGGGTAAAAGGGACTGCAGGACACAGGGTACTGGGAACTTCCGAAGCCTAGGGATTTGGGTGGAAACACTGATTGAGGCACACTAAGACACCGCTTGACCTGGAAGAGCCCTCATGTGGACCTATGACGTGTGATATCTAGGCAGTGAGCCCTCCTACTCAGTCACAATCACTGACTCCTCAGAACTGTTTTGGAGATAGGGGAGACTGCATATAAAGTCCCCAGAAAGGATCAGTGTCCAGGCTGGAGTCCGAAGGCATCAATATATTAAAGATACTTGCTTCGGTTTGCATCACTTTCATCCCTATCATTCTTCTCATGCAGCCAAAATTCAGTCCCAGGGGGATGGCAACTACAGTAACCAGACTGTTCTGTCTGACTTCTACGTTAGGACACATAGACCATCTGAATAAACCCTTTGATTCTGTGTCCCTCTCCCTCCGATAGACAAACTGCAGCCAGCACCAGACCTTAAACCTGCAGACTAAGAGTTTGTCAAAAGTCTAGAAAAAGCAGTCAATACCATGGAAACCTAGCCTGTAGAAGAGAAGACACAGAATCAAAAGCTACAACTGAAAGAAAAAAAAAAAAAAAAAAGCTCCAGGTGGGTGTCATTCAGACAACCGATTCCAATGAAAACACTTGACCTTCTCACAGTGTAAAATTGCTTTTACTTCCGTACTAT
Organism: Tenrec ecaudatus; assembly: GCF_050624435.1. Taxonomy (NCBI): domain Eukaryota; kingdom Metazoa; phylum Chordata; class Mammalia; order Afrosoricida; family Tenrecidae; genus Tenrec; species Tenrec ecaudatus. The sequence goes on from NW_027457644.1 coordinate 155,349, forward strand.
TGTAATTCAAACAGATTCCCCTATCTCACATCCAAATGTAACTCCAGCAGATTCAAGTATATTAAGGAAGAGGCAATTATTCTGGTGTTTTCTCTGCACCGATTATGGAGCCTGAAACAGATTTACTATTCTCATCTCATGCCTTAGATTTTCAAATATTTGAATGTGAAGGAAATCTTAACATGCCGCATTTCACAGGCTGCCTTGTCTGTTGCCTCACCCAGATTTACGTTTTTCATTTTGAGAGTGCCTCAACATGGTGTTTTTTTTTTTTGTTGTTTGTTTGTTTTTTGGTCAAGGGGCATTGTCATTTTCCATCATCAGATGTTTATGGGAAATTTTACATCCTGCAGGTCCCCGTATACAACAATTACATTAAACAATGGAGATTTCTGTATCTTCCTTTTATCCCAACAGGTTATGCTCACTCATATTGTTAGCTTATCACGCCAAATGTCCGAGATGCACAGGTGGTGTTAACTGAAGGGCGGAATGATTCATGCATTGGTCACTTTAGCATTGCAAGTTCATGAGCATCTTGATTTTGAAATTCAGTAAAGGGAGATGATGCCTTAGCCAGTAAAATGCTACTCCTTCAAAGCCTCACGTACACTCAGACATATCTGAGCAGAAGCCACATTATCTACGTGAAAAAGCTTTGGATGCTCCACATCTATATGCAGATGCCCACCAAATATGAGATTATTTTGCTTTCTCTGAGTTGGCTCTTACTAGCAGTCAGCCTCATTCTATCTCTTTTGTAGATGGTTGTGGATTCTGGGGGGCCATTGGCATAATGGTGGGCTTATGAGATTAAAATGATCTTTTAGGGTAGTTTCTTGGTGTGCATTTAATATTTAATTACAACTCTCTTTTATACACGTGTGTCTGTGGATTTCCACATCTAAAGTGCACAGATTAACACATTCCCATAGCAGAGTGAACCTCCCTTCAGTCATGTCTATAGGTATGTCTCCTTCCTATGGGCAGCTGGACAGTAATTCATCTGGGAAACATCTGGGAAACCAGCACAATGGTGCTTCCCCAACTTTCTGTGATGAGGGACCAAGACATTGGTTACCTTTATAAAAGTCTCCTGACACGTGCTAGTGATGTCTGTTTCTGGGATCATAGAGGCTTCCTCTTCCTTGCTTGGTCTTGTTGGTAGGTGCTATCCAGTTGGTCTGCTTCAAAGCAACCGCAATGTACAGGACAAGGAAAGGCTTGCCAATCCTGAGCCACCCTCATATCTTTTTGATGTTTGAACCCATCTTTGAAGCCCCCGTGGCCATGCATCCTGCAAACGACCTGGCTCTTTGTCACTGGCCCTCCCCTTTAATCTGACCAGAAGTGTTCGTCATCTGGCCCTCTCTCTGGCAAAGTTCTGCCTTGGTTTACTAGTCCTCCACTACCTGACAGTGTTTCCATGAGTAGCATAAGGTTTTCAGTGGTGTATTTCGTCATCCTCAGTGTGTCCTTAGTCTAGACACCCTGCTGCGCGCTTTGCCCTTTACATGACATTGCTGGCTTTGGAAATAGCAGTGACCTGCACTCTGACTTTCCTTTCTGTACCTAGCTACAAATGGACAGATTTTAAACAGGTCACGGTTTATCACCGACCCATGTACCACCCTTGAAGCAGCATTGGGGTAGATAATAAATCACGAGTAGTCCTGCACAAGGAGATGGAGCCCTCGTGTCTGAGTGGATACAAACACCAGCTGCTCAAGGCGCACAAAAGGCGCTTTTAATTCCAGTAAAGAGTTCACAACCTCAGAAACCCAGATGGGCAGTTCTTTCCACCTGCAGCCACCCACATTGCATGTCTTTGTTGAGATGGAGGAGGACATTGTGGATTGGTGTGGGACATATGGGCTAATGTTGGACTTGTAGACTTGGGCTGCACTGGTTTGGGATTTTTTCTCCATGTGCATTTACCCTTTATCTAAAGCTCTCTTTTATACATTTCAGTTTCTGTGGATTTATTTCTCTAATGTACTCAGATTAACACAACTAATATAAGAAAAGGCAGGACACAAGTAAGCACCCGTTTCCGTTTGGGAAACACACTAAACAGTGAAAAGCTATTTTCCTCCATGCCATCTCTGGGTGGCACAAACAGTTAAGTGCTCAATTCGTAACTAAAACGATCATCTGAGCCCATATGGTGGTACCTCAGAAGACAGACCTGGTGGTCTGCTTTTGAACCCTCATAGAACCTTGTAGCCCCTATCTCACAAGGTTCAGTTTGGCTCTGCACACCAGGTTTCAATGACTTGGAATCTACCCCACAGTAACTGTTTGGATGCAAGGATACTCAGTCCTGAGTTATGACCGGCCCCATCCTGACGATTCTGTTATGAGGCATTTCTGTCAATACCTCATGATACTAGCTTTTCTTTTCTTATTTTTTTCCACAGGTAGTTAAAAGGCTTTATTAGGAAGGCTTTGAAGTCAAAAGTAACACTCTTGATAGAATTTTCTTTCATCCTTAAAGTCGGCTCTGCAAATATATAATCAGTGATTTAGCTGTAAGATAAAAGATACATTAATTTATTTAAGATAAAATATATTTTAGTTCTTAAAATTTATTCCATAAAGTACATATTTCCCTATAAATTCCCTACTTATACAAAAGAGGTAAAAAATAAAAACAAACACAAAATATAAAATCCCCAACAAAACAGTAACTGAGCATCTTTTTAAAAATTGTAAAAAACTAACAAGAGAAACCAATGTTGCGTGTGCTTGTTAATATTAAAAAAAGTGAAAAATCTCTGGATGGGGGACTCCCACACCCTAGCTTTACATATCTCACCTCATCAGTCTGTGGGGCTTGAATACATTGGATATAAAATTACAGCTACAATGGCATTAAAGGTGTGTGGTATAGCATGAGTGCATGCTTCTTCTGATAAACTTTCTAAAAACAGAAAGTGAAGCAGATGGTCATAATGCAGCTCATCATAAGTATAATACAGCACAACTCAGAGATTATGTTTTCTGGGTCTTTGAACTGATATGAGCCAATTGAGATGTGGGATGATGAACTGAATGTGAAATTGACTTGTTTTTTAAAAGTTTGAATGATCTGGAGGTTAAATGGAATGGGTAAATGTATGGTTTCAATCCTTGGAATAGTGTTTTGGGGACCTTTCTGGAACCTGTTTCATGATGCCAATTCACTTACAACACTGTGGATAGTGACACACATTCTATGAATCAAGTGCTTGGCTGCCAACTTTGAGCCTGCTCTTTTACTGCCTACTCAGCTTATCCAGACATTTCCTTGCAAACTGGCATTATTTTATTACACAAATAAGTTTCTAATGGCTTATTTTTTCAATTTCCATAAACCACATTATTTAATAAATATTTTTTTTGATCTCCACAAATGAAAACGTGGTTATAAAGTATAAACACCAGGGTTATTGGGTAAAAGGGACTGCAGGACACAGGGTACTGGGAACTTCCGAAGCCTAGGGATTTGGGTGGAAACACTGATTGAGGCACACTAAGACACCGCTTGACCTGGAAGAGCCCTCATGTGGACCTATGACGTGTGATATCTAGGCAGTGAGCCCTCCTACTCAGTCACAATCACTGACTCCTCAGAACTGTTTTGGAGATAGGGGAGACTGCATATAAAGTCCCCAGAAAGGATCAGTGTCCAGGCTGGAGTCCGAAGGCATCAATATATTAAAGATACTTGCTTCGGTTTGCATCACTTTCATCCCTATCATTCTTCTCATGCAGCCAAAATTCAGTCCCAGGGGGATGGCAACTACAGTAACCAGACTGTTCTGTCTGACTTCTACGTTAGGACACATAGACCATCTGAATAAACCCTTTGATTCTGTGTCCCTCTCCCTCCGATAGACAAACTGCAGCCAGCACCAGACCTTAAACCTGCAGACTAAGAGTTTGTCAAAAGTCTAGAAAAAGCAGTCAATACCATGGAAACCTAGCCTGTAGAAGAGAAGACACAGAATCAAAAGCTACAACTGAAAGAAAAAAAAAAAAAAAAAAAGCTCCAGGTGGGTGTCATTCAGACAACCGATTCCAATGAAAACACTTGACCTTCTCACAGTGTAAAATTGCTTTTACTTCCGTACTATTGTAATTCAAACAGATTCCCCTATCTCACATCCAAATGTAACTCCAGCAGATTCAAGTATATTAAGGAAGAGGCAATTATTCTGGTGTTTTCTCTGCACCGATTATGGAGCCTGAAACAGATTTACTATTCTCATCTCATGCCTTAGATTTTCAAATATTTGAATGTGAAGGAAATCTTAACATGCCGCATTTCACAGGCTGCCTTGTCTGTTGCCTCACCCAGATTTACGTTTTTCATTTTGAGAGTGCCTCAACATGGTGTTTTTTTTTTGTTGTTTGTTTGTTTTTTGGTCAAGGGGCATTGTCATTTTCCATCATCAGATGTTTATGGGAAATTTTACATCCTGCAGGTCCCCGTATACAACAATTACATTAAACAATGGAGATTTCTGTATCTTCCTTTTATCCCAACAGGTTATGCTCACTCATATTGTTAGCTTATCACGCCAAATGTCCGAGATGCACAGGTGGTGTTAACTGAAGGGCGGAATGATTCATGCATTGGTCACTTTAGCATTGCAAGTTCATGAGCATCTTGATTTTGAAATTCAGTAAAGGGAGATGATGCCTTAGCCAGTAAAATGCTACTCCTTCAAAGCCTCACGTACACTCAGACATATCTGAGCAGAAGCCACATTATCTACGTGAAAAAGCTTTGGATGCTCCACATCTATATGCAGATGCCCACCAAATATGAGATTATTTTGCTTTCTCTGAGTTGGCTCTTACTAGCAGTCAGCCTCATTCTATCTCTTTTGTAGATGGTTGTGGATTCTGGGGGGCCATTGGCATAATGGTGGGCTTATGAGATTAAAATGATCTTTTAGGGTAGTTTCTTGGTGTGCATTTAATATTTAATTACAACTCTCTTTTATACACGTGTGTCTGTGGATTTCCACATCTAAAGTGCACAGATTAACACATTCCCATAGCAGAGTGAACCTCCCTTCAGTCATGTCTATAGGTATGTCTCCTTCCTATGGGCAGCTGGACAGTAATTCATCTGGGAAACATCTGGGAAACCAGCACAATGGTGCTTCCCCAACTTTCTGTGATGAGGGACCAAGACATTGGTTACCTTTATAAAAGTCTCCTGACACGTGCTAGTGATGTCTGTTTCTGGGATCATAGAGGCTTCCTCTTCCTTGGTTGGTCTTGTTGGTAGGTGCTATCCAGTTGGTCTGCTTCAAAGCAACCGCAATGTACAGGACAAGTAAAGGCTTGCCAATCCTGGGCCACCCTCATATATTTTTGATGTTTGAACCCATCTTTGAAGCCCCCGTGGCCATGCATCCTGCAAACGACCTGGCTCTTTGTCACTGGCCCTCCCCTTTAATCTGACCAGAAGTGTTCGTCATCTGGCCCTCTCTCTGGCAAGGTTCTGCCTTGGTTTACTAGTCCTCCACTACCTGACAGTGTTTCCATGAGTAGCATAAGGTTTTCAGTGGTGTATTTCGTCATCCTCAGTGTGTCCTTAGTCTAGACACCCTGCTGCGCGCTTTGCCCTTTACATGACATTGCTGGCTTTGGAAATAGCAGTGACCTGCACTCTGACTTTCCTTTCTGTACCTAGCTACAAATGGACAGATTTTAAACAGGTCACGGTTTATCACCGACCCATGTACCACCCTTGAAGCAGCATTGGGGTAGATAATAAATCACGAGTAGTCCTGCACAAGGAGATGGAGCCCTCGTGTCTGAGTGGATACAAACACCAGCTGCTCAAGGCGCACAAAAGGCGCTTTTAATTCCAGTAAAGAGTTCACAACCTCAGAAACCCAGATGGGCAGTTCTTTCCACCTGCAGCCACCCACACTGCATGTCTTTGTTGAGATGGAGGAGGACATTGTGGATTGGTGTGGGACATATGGGCTAATGTTGGACTTGTAGACTTGGGCTGCACTGGTTTGGGATTTTTTCTCCATGTACATTTACCCTTTATCTAAAGCTCTCTTTTATACATTTCAGTTTCTGTGGATTTATTTCTCTAATGTACTCAGATTAACACAACTAATATAAGAAAAGGCAGGACACAAGTAAGCACCCGTTTCCGTTTGGGAAACACACTAAACAGTGAAAAGCTATTTTCCTCCATGCCATCTCTGGGTGGCACAAACAGTTAAGTGCTCAATTCGTAACTAAAACGATCATCTGAGCCCATATGGTGGTACCTCAGAAGACAGACCTGGTGGTCTGCTTTTGAACCCTCATAGAGCCTTGTATCCCCTATCTCACAAGGTTCAGTTTGGCTCTGCACACCAGGTTTCAATGACTTGGAATCTACCCCACAGTAACTGTTTGGATGCAAGGATACTCAGTCCTGAGTTATGACCGGCCCCATCCTGACGATTCTGTTATCAGGCAGTTCTGTCAATACCTCATGATACTAGCTTTTCTTTTCTTATTTTTTTCCACAGGTAGTTAAAAGACTTTATTAGGAAGGCTTTGAAGTCAAAAGTAACACTCTTGATAGAATTTTCTTTCATCCTTTAAGTCGGCTCTGCAAATATATAATCAGTGATTTAGCTGTATGGTAAAAGATACGTTAATTTATTTAAGATTAAATATATTTTAGTTCTTAAAATTTATTCCATAAAGTACATATTTCCCTATATATTCCCTACTTATACAAAAGAGGTAAAAAATAAAAACAAACACAAAATATAAAATCCCCAACAAAACAGTAACTGAGCATCTTTTTAAAAATATTAAAAAACTAACAGAGAAACTAATGCGTGTGTTTGTTAATATTAAAAAAAGTGAAAAATCTCTGGATTGGGGATTCCCACCCCCTAGCTTTACATATCTCACCTCATCAGTCTGTGGGTCTTGAATACATTGGATATAAATTTACAGCTACAATGGCATTAAAGGTGTGTGGTATAGCATGAGTGCATGCTACTTCTGATAAACTTTCTAAAAACAGAAAGTGAAGCAGATGGTCATAATGCAGCTCATCATAAGTATAATACAGCACAACTCAGAGATTGTGTTTTCTGGGTCTTTGAACTGATATGAGCTAATTGAGATGTGGGATGATGAACTGAATGTGAAATTGACCTGTTTTTTAAAAGCTTGAATGATCTGGAAGGCTAAATGGAATGGGGAAAAGTATGTTTTCAATCCTTGGAATAGTGATTTGGGGACCTTTCAGGAACCTGTTTCATGACGCCAATTTACTTCCAAAACTGTGGATAGTGACACACATTCGATGAAGCAAGTGCTTGACTGCCAACTTTGAGCCAGCTCTATTATTGCCTACTCAGCCTATCCAGACATTTCCTTGTAAACTGGCATTATTTTTTTACACAAATAAGTTTCTAATGGCTTATTTTTTCAATTTCCATAAACCACATTATTTAATAACAATTTTTTAATCTCCACAAATGAAAATGTGGTTATAAAGTATAAACACCAGGGTTATTGGGTAAAAGGGACTGCAGGACACAGGTTACTAGGAACTTCAGAAGCCTAGGGATTTGGGTGGAAACACTGATTGAGGCACACTTAGACACTGCTTGACCTGGAGTAGCCCTCATGTGGACCTACGACGTGTGATATCTAGGCAGTGAGACCTCCTACTCAGTCACAATCACCGACTCCTCAGAACTGTTTTGGAGTCAGGGGAGACTGCATATAATGTCCCCAGGAAGGATGAGTGTCTAGGCTGGAGTCTGAACGCATCAATATATTAAAGATACTTGCTTCTGTTTGCATCACTGTTATCCCTATCATTCTTCTCCTGCAGCCAAAACTCAGTCCCAGGGGGATGGCAACTACAGTAACCAGACTGTTCTGTCTGACTTCTACGTTAGGACACATAGACCATCTGAATAAACCCTTTGATTCTGTGTCCCTCTCCATCCTATAGACAAAACTGCAGCCAGCACCAGACCTTAAACCTGCAGACTAAGAGTTTGTCAAAAGTCTAGAAAAAACAGTCAATACCCTGGAAACCTAGCCTGCAGAAGAGAAGACACAGAATCAAAAGCTACAACTGAAAGAAAAAAAAAAAAAGCTCCAGGTGGGTGTCATTCAGACAACCGATTCCAATGAAAACACTTGACCTTCTCACAGTGTAAAATTGCTTTTACTTCCGTAATATTGTAATTCAAACAGATTCCCCTATCTCACCTCCAAATGTAACTCCAGCAGATTCAAGTATATTAAGGAAGAGGCAATTATTCTGGTGTTTTCTCTGCACCGATTATGGAACCTGAAACAGTTTTACTATTCTCAGCTCATGCCTTAGATTTTCAACTATTTGAATGTGAAGGAAATCTTAACATGCCGCATTTCACAGGCTGCCTTCTGTGTTGCCTCACCCAGATTTACGTTTTTCATTTCCAGAGTGCCTCAACATGAGTTTTTTTTTTTTTTTAGGGGGTGGGGAGTTAAGGAGCATTATCATTTTCCATCATCAATTGTTGATGGAAAATTTTACAGCCTGCTGGTTCCCGTATACAATAATTACATTAAACAATGGAGATTTCTGTATCTTCCTGTTTTTCACAACAGGTTATGCTCACTCATATTGTTGGCTTATCACGCCAAATGTCCAAGATGCACAGGTGGTGTTAATTGAAGGGCGGAATGATTCATGCATTGGTCACTTTAGCATTGCAAGTTCATGAGCATCTTGATTTTGAAATTCAGTAAAGTGAGATTATGCCATATCCAGTTAAATGCTACTCCTTCCAAACCTCACGTACACTCAGTCATATCTGAGCAGAAGCCACATTATCTACGTGAAACAGCTTTGGGTGCTCCCCAGCTATATGCAGATGCCCACCAAATATGAGATTATTTTGCTTTCTCTGACTTGGCTCTTACTAGCAGTCAGCCTCATTCCATCTCTTTTGTAGATGGTTGTGGATTCTGGGGGGCCTATGGCATAATGGTGGGCTTATGAGATTAAAAAGATCTTTTAGGGAAGTTTTCTTGATGTGCATTTAATATTTAATTACAACTCTCTTTTATACACTTGTGTCTGTGGATTTCAACATTTAAGTGCACAGATTAGCACATTGCCATAGCGGAGTGAACCTCCCTTCCGTCATGTCTTTAGGTATTTCTCCTTCCTATGGGTAACTGGACAGTAATTTATCTGGGGAACGTCTGGTAAACAAGGACAATGGTGCTTCCCCAGCTTTCTGTGATGAAGGTCCAGGCCATTGGTTACCTTTATAAAAATCTCATGACATTTCCTAGTGATGTCTGTTTCTGGGATCATAGTGGCTTCCTCTTCCTCGGTTGGTCTTGTTGGTAGGTGCTGTCCAGTTGTTCTGCTTCAAAGCAACCCCAATGTACAGGACAAGGAAAGGCTTGCCAGTCCTTGACCACCCTCATTTCTTTCTGTTTGAACCCATCGTTGCAGCTCCCTTGGCCATGCATCCTGTAAACGGACTGGCTCTTTGTCACTGATCCTCCCCTTTAATCTGACCAAAAGTGTTCGTCATCTGGTCCTCTCTCTGACAAGGTTCTGCCTAGTTTTACTCCTCCACTACCTGACAGTGTATCAATGATTTGCATAAGGTTTTCAGTGGTGTATTTCGTCATCCTCAGTGTGTCCTTATTGGGGGCTCTTACAACTCTTGTTACTATCCATACACCAATTGTATCTTACATAGTCATACGTATATTGCCATCATTCTTTTCTAGACATTTTTTTTCTATTGAGCCCTTGGGATCAGCTCCCCTTTTTTTCCTCCTCCCCCACTCGTGGTTCCTTGATAGATTATAGATTGTTATTATTTTCATATCTCACATCGACCATTGCCTCTTTTATCCTCAGCTTTCTGTTGCTCCTCTCCCTGCAAGGGGTGTGTGGTTATATGTCAATCATTGCTATCGGTTCCCCTTCCTCCCATCCTCTACCCCCATTCCCCCTACCATTTTTGGTATCTCTATTCCCATTCCTGTTCCTGGGTTCCATGTGTTGTGAGTTTTATCTCTTGCTAAAACCTATGCACTCTAGTCCAGAGTGGAAAGCGGCACTGGGGTGATGATGTTGGGGGGTGGGGAGGCCTCAAGGGATCAGAGGCAGATTGTGTGATTCATTGGTGCGATCAATGTCTCCTCAGGGGGTCCTCCACCCAGTGGGACATAGCATCTGGGAGGCTTGTGGCTTTCTCCGGAGACAGCATGGTGGCCAAGGGCCCGGGCATTGAGGGTGGGACTCTGGGCCTTGGGTGGCAGCACTTGCAGAAGCCACCCCTTCCCCCAGGAACCCATCTGGATATGGACGAGCACGTGAGACAGTTGGCTGTGAACTTTGAGGGTGGCCTCAGCGTCTCAGAGCAGGTGGGGTCTGGCCTGAGTCAGCTCCCACAGCTTCAACCAGGAAGCCCTGCCCCCAGGCGGGGGTCAGTAGTTATCCCAGCATGCTCATTCCTCCCCCTCAGCTTCTGTCTGGTCAGCCCTTCAGCTTCCTTGCTGGGTTTAGAACTTGTCCTAAGCTCCCTGAGGGCCACCGTCCTGAGATCTTGCTCAGCGCTTCGGGCCTTTCTGCAAACTCTCCTCTCAGGAGCCCATTATCACTAGCAGTTTACCACTTGCTCTAACAATGCTCCAGGAGGCCTGCTTGGGAAGTGTTGGGCTGTTGCCTGGTTCAGTCCCACTAACTGCTCCTCAGGAGATAGAAGAGGTTCCCTGCTCCTGGAAAGATTTACTGGCTTTCAAACACTCTGGAGGATCCCCATGAGTCAGCAGGTGGGGTCATTCTAAAGCCCGGCACTCCGCAGGTAGCCACGTTGTGTGCCACCCAGGCATGCTGTGTGTTTGGAGGAGACTGCACACCCTTCAAAGGTAGAAGCTGCACCCCTCCATGGTTTTTGCATGCAGCAAATGCAGGGCCCCTGAGACTCCGGGCCAGCCTCTGGGCTAGGATCATGGGCAAATCGTTATCTCGCCTAAGCTCCATCTGGGCTGGAAATGCAGTAGCTTGTACTGTGACCTGTGTCAGCCTGGGGCTGTGCAGGGCATCCTCAGCCCAGCTCAACTCTTCCCAGAACGCCCCTGCAGGTGCAGGGAGCCCCTGGCTTGGGAAAGTGACCCTGCTAAGTGGGCTTTGTGACCAGGCTCCCTGATCCACCGACCCAGCTTTGCCTCCTCCACAGGCCGCAGACAGCAGGGGCTGCTCGGGGTTTCCTGAACTCGGGCTCTCTCCAGAGACATTGTGGGCAGGACCTGGAGGGTGTGGAAGTGAGTCGTGTCGGGAAAGTGGATGGAGGAACGGAGGGTAGGGTAGATGCTGGGTGGGCTGAGGGGGGAGGAGATGCCCTGCAGAGTTCTAGAACCAGGGCTGAGGGATGTGGGAGCTGTTGGGGCCAGATGGCCCTTTCGTGAGTTTTAGGAACTGCCTGAACCCCATCCACATTGACCCTCTCCAGCCCCATATTTGGCAGATGCTGGCAGAGAAGTTCAAGGTCTTCCGGGAGAAAAGGCAGAGTGTGGGGCTGCCAGGGTGCAGGGCCTGAGGGAGCTGGCAGGTGCCCTGGAACTCGCCTCCCCCAGCTCCATGGCCCAGAGTCAAGTCCACAGGAGCTGCGTTGAGGCCACATGGGGGAGGCTGGACAAGGCAATGAAAGCCCGCACAGAGGTGGGTGCCCAGAGGGACAGGCCAGCGACAGCCAAGTGGCTCGGGACACAGGGGCCTACCCCAGATGTGTGTGCGTGTGTGTTCTTGTGTGTGTGTGCTCATGTGTAGGGGTGGGCATGTGGGTGCGTGCATGCATACTTCTGTGTGTATTCTCATGTGCGCATGTGTGTATGAAGGGGCATGGCTGACTCCAGCTCCCAGCATCAATCAACCTTCCCCGTCCAACCACGCTCCTTCTTGCCCCCAGTTTGGAGTCCTTCAGCGCAGGTCACTCCTTGTGGCAGAAGCACGAAGTGGGCTCTCCCAATGCTCCCTGAGCACGGTCCGCAGTTTCGTTGGGGGCACAGGCCCTGCTGGTCTTCTTGCTGACCGCCACTCTTAGAGCTCCCTGCCTCCCCTCCCCACACCCTCCTTTCTCTGGATCTGGTGTCTCAGTGCACTGAGCACCTGAGAGTTCCTGCAACCGAAATACTGGGGCTGGGTGGCCCCGGGGCCAGTCCTCTCCTCACTGACTGTTGGAGGTGCTACAGGCAGACCCCCTGACAGGCAGCCCACTCGCTCCCTGAGCCGCTGTCCTCATGTGCTCAGGGCTCCCCATCTTTTTGCCTTCCTCCCAACATGCGTGTCAAGACCCTTTTCTCCCTCCGGCCCTGCCTGTGGCTCCCGGGCCTCATCAGGAACCTACTGTGATCAGAGGACACCATCTTCTAACCACCAAAGGGCCAGAAGGCGCGAATGTACAGCGATGATAATAGGTAAAGGTCACAGTAAAGTCACAGAGGACAGGAAAGACAGGGGCGAGAGAATACAATACAGAGTCAGACATGTTTTATTAGGCATGCTCACTTCAGCTCCTCTTGATGGACCACGTGGAAGTGGGAGAAGTGGAACCTTTGCTATCTTGGGACGTGTATAGGGAGCCTGGAGACACACCTCTTCAGTAGTGGCATGGTTAACAAGGTGGGCGGTATCTATCGTAAGGCCCCTGTACTTGAGCTCACCAAGGTGAGGAAAGCTAATACCTGCATTGGGGAAGCTACAAGGGGGGCTGGGTGTCACGGTGGGAAGAGAGGGCAAAAGGATCATATCTGCTTCTACACAGAGATACAATCAGCCATGCGCTCACATTAAGGCAGCCTAGCTGTTAACGGAGAATCCGTGGGAATGATTTTTAAAGCAGGATAATGTACTTGGACTTTACCTCTAACTTACCAAAGTAGAGGCTTTCCTACCGTGGAATACCAGCTTTCCAGATTCTCCCTGTTATAAGTTAGGGAATAGAGTCTTCGTCCTATTTCCCTCCGTGTTAACGCCCCACAAATCCCCAAGCCACAGTCTTTGCTCAAAAGGAGGTGGCCCTGTTCTCAGGGAGAAAGTTGCTGGCCTTCCTTCCCGCTGTGCCCTCGATTTCCACCAGGCGGCGCTAGAGCTGTGGGGCCACATGCAGAAGGTGGTCCTGGTGGAGGGTGCTGTCCTTGGCCACGACCTGGCGTCTGTGGAGGTCCTGCAGCGCCAGCACCGCCTCCTGCAGGGGAGGGCCCCAGTCCCTCACCCCCCCCGCAAGAAATCCTCTTTGTAGGCAATGGATGGATGAAGAGCCCTCACCCCCAGCTGACCCCAGGCAGGACTGCAGCCTGCCCCTGCCCCCTCTGGGATGGGGGGTGACGGGCCTGGGCTTGACCTAGGCTGGGGTACAGCCAGGATGGGCTGCAGAGTCCTGGGTGGAGGAGCATTCAGCCTGCTCTCTGCCAGCTGCAGAGAGAGCTGGTGGCTGTGGACGAGGTGGTGGTTCAGATGGGGATGGAGGCCATCCAGGTACACCCTGTGGTCCAAGAGAGCCTGGCCGGGCAGCTGGCTGAGGTGCAGGAGGCCTGGGCCACCTGGACATGAAGGCCTGGGAGCAGGGCCGGCAGCTGGAGTGGGTAGCCCATGGCCACGCCTTCCTCAGGCACTGCCAGGAACTGCTGTATGTGCCACCCCACCTGGATGGGGGCTCGCTCTGTTCCATGTGGGTGGGGGCACCCAGCTCTTCCCTGTCTCCTCCCTGTTCTGCCCTCTGGCCCTAAGACCTGTTCCCATGCCCTGTCCCCCACCGAGCACTCGGGCTCAAGTGAAGCAGGCGCTAGTCTACATCCTCAGAAGGGCCAGCTGGGGCCAAGGAGACACTTGGGCAGGAGCTCTGCCTGAGAGCCCAGGAAGAGCGGCCGGTGGGGTAGCAGCTGCTGGACACCAGCCACGCCATGGCCCCAGAGATGTGTGCGCTGAGGGCTAGGGCCAGGGTGGTGCTTGGCCAGAGCTCCCTTTCCTGCTTCTCCCTGCTCCACGGTAACCCAGCCCTGCCCCACCCAGGCGACACCCTGAGCCCCTCCCAAAAGACCTCTGCCCCCCAGGTCACGGTGTCTCCGGGAGCTGGACAGGCAGCTGCAGGAGCTCAGGACGGCCTGGGCCCTTCACCAGGAGCACTGCCAGGTGAGCCAGGACCAGGAGGAGCTACGGGGAATGCTGGGTCAGGCTGAGGTCTGGCTGGCCTCCTGAGAGGACCTCCTGCTAGACCCTGACTGTGGGGTGAGCAGGGATCCACCCCTTAGAGGGCCACATGCCTGTCAGCAGGACTTGGAAAGGCAGCTAGTGGCCCAGGAGGAGAAGCTCACCCAGCTCCAAATGTAGGTGAGGGTGTGGAGGGCGGGACTGAGGAAGGGTCGAGGGGCCTCCACCTGCGGTGGGGTCTCCAGAGCATAGATCTGCCCTGAGGGGCACCCCTTCGGGGAACAGCCTCAGGGTCCTGTCCTCCATGGGCAGTCTGGCTCTGTGGGGTCCGTCACAGCTTCTTCTGCCCAACTGCTCCCTCCCCTCCTCCTCCTGGTTTCCCCCTCCGAGAGCTGCCCCCAGAGCAAACCCTGTGGGACACAGAGGGTCACTATGGGTGGAAACCAATCAATAATCTCATGGGTGCAGAGCACACTCTGAGGAACACAGGGGCGGTGACACTAGCTACAGAGAATCTGAGTGGAGCGAGGGTTTGTAATCCTTGTGTAGGCTGGGGGTGGGGCTGATAGCAGCAGGAGGGGGGGATTGATACCACAGGATCCTGTGGGACTGAAAATGAGGACCTGAGGGTGGACGGGCAGAGGGAGTGCCCCATCCTCTTAGGCAGGAAGGTGGTCAGCTAGGGTGAGCACGGAGGAAGATGAGCAGGGGCTGCTGCAGTCACGCAAATGTCACGTAAGAATCTCACTTTAGTATAAAATGTTTGTCTCCATTGCAAAGCCACCTCTAGCAACTAGGATCCCCTCTCTCCCCATCTGGAGTTGACGAGTGAAGAAAATCAAAAACTGAAGCAAAGCAGTCCACAGGACTAACGGACCACCAACACCACAGCCCTCCATCCTTGTCCTGGAGACCAGGAGAGTTAGATGGTGCCCAGCCACCGCCTCAAACTGCTCTGGTTGCTCAAACAGGCAACTTGTGCACAGCTTGAAAGCCAATGGAAGTTGACTTCATGAAGACAGGGCATTACAAGTTTGACAGGGACTGCTGGAACCCCGAGACCAGGGCCCTTCAAATCCAAAACAGAGCCCAGCTGCGGGAATCACCCCTGCCCAAGCAACAGTCGAGCTGATAAAGTGAACGCATGGCACCTGTGAGGCAAGTGCTTCCCAGAGCAAACGGGAGCATTTGCCCTCAAAGTTCAGGAGGGAGGGAGGTGCCAGGGAGGAGGCAAGAAGAGTACTGTGTTATATTATGAGGGCTGCAAACAAAATGTGTATAAATTGTTAAATTGCTCTGCATGTTTCCACTTAAAACAAAAACCCTCTATATTAAAATTCATATATATATATGTTCATTATATGTGTGTATATATATATATTAGTCAAATCCAAGGTCAGAAAAAGGCATGCCCCGGGCTGCTGCTCGTGGCAAGGTCAGTGGTCTGAAACCCATCAGAAAGACGCGGCTCAGCTGTCTGCTCCCGTAGTGACAGCCTCAGAGAGCTGCAGGGGCCGTCCTGTGCTGTCCTTCAGGGCCTCGATGATAGAAATCGACTCGATGGCAATGAATTGAGTGCTTTGAAGGTCAGAAACTGTAGACAGTGATCTACAAACGTCCTTCTCTTCTGTAAGGTGCCTTAACACAATCAAAGGAAAACAATCGGTCTGCTCTCCAGATCTTCAATGGGCCCATTTCCAGGGAGCCTGGCCACACACTGCCAGGCTGTGCCTTCTCAGATCCGCTGGCACTGCTAGGAAGGTTGTGGGCCCTGCAGGGGTGGGGGACTCTCCAGCCTGCTCCCCAGCAATAGAGGCACTAGGCCAAGACAGGAAGAGCCCAGGCGGGGGGAGAGTGGGGAGGTTGAGGCAGTCACTATGCCCTGCTTCTGACACTCTTCATGTGGCTGCTATGGTCACCCTTGACCTCAGGGAAGGCCAAGCGTCACAAGGGCAGAAAACATTTCCTTTTTATGGTGAGGGCCATATCGGGTCTCAACTCAACTGCTAATTAGCTGTGGTCTCTAGCAAGTAACCCAGCCTCTCGGTGCACCCAGTTTCCCCAGTGCTATCTGGAGTCCCCAGAAGGGCCAGGTACAGCCAGGCTGCTTGCAGCAGGGCCAGAAACAGCAGCTGCCCTCACCGTGCCCTGAAGCCAGAATCCCAGGACTCAAAGGCTGAGCTTTGCTGAAGGTCGTCCGACATGGCCTCTCAGCTTAAGTAAGGGGTCCCAAGCTACAGGCTGCACAAGTTGCTCCATGGAACACGTGGCCCGTGCCCCCAATGTGGCACACAGTAAGCCAGTTCACCTCTCAGGGGTTTGGCAAAGCGCAGCACAGCAAGGGTCTCCCTGGAAGCCCCTCCACCCCATGACCAGCACCTCCCCCAAACTCACCCCTGCTCCAGGCTGCTGGTACTCACTGTAGGTCCTGTCACCACTGCTGGGCCCTGGGGGAAGTGCTGGGCCACCACTCCAGCAGGCTCTCCGCTAGTGGGGCAGGCTGCCCCCTGGTTGCCACCCATCTTGACTTGGTGCAGAAACATTGCAAACTTGGTTAAGAGGAGCTGAGAAGAGAGGAGTGGGGTCACAGTGGGCCCTGGCTGGTGGGCTGTGAGACACCTCAGTGAGTGACTGGGCAGGGCAGGACTGGACAGCCACAGAACTTGTCACTCTACGCAGAGAGGGGAATAGGAAGCCACAGCTGTCCTCAGTCCAGACTGATGTTCCCCATCAGCCCCTTGTGTATGCAGCCCCCCCTCCACCACCCGTCTTCATTCGGCTCCAGGGCACCTTCCTTGCCCCTAGCCCCTTCCTCACTAGGGTGTGCTCATAGTCCTCTCTCCTCTGGCCACCTGCTTCTGGCTGCTCAGCCAGCTCTGCAAGTCTTCAGCTTCCCTCAGGAAGCCCTGCAGTGCAGCATCCTCTTCAAATCCTGGCCCCTGTCGTGACAGCCTGAGTCCCCCAACAGTTAGTGTGCATGTGTCCACACTCTGCAGGACAAGGGACCCAATCAAAGGGGCTGCCTGAAGGACAAGGTTCTTCATGGTATTTGCCCAGGCTGCTCCTCTGGATTCAAGAAGCAAACCCAGGCCTGGGGGCCTTGGGGCTGGTGAGGGTGTGGCTGTGGGGAAGGGCAGGTGACTGGAGCCAGGGAGCCGAGCCCATGCCCTGCAGGCTCTCCTCAAAGGTTTGTGGGAAGAGGAAACAGTGAAGGCCTCATCTTTTCCTGACACATGTCTACAGGCCTCCGACACGGTTCTCTTCAAGGCAGGGGTAGCATCTAGGGGAATAAGCAACCCCAGCCAGTTTTCTGGTACCCACGGATGCAGTGACCCTCACTGTTGGGCTGCCAACTCCTGCAGTGTTTGCAGCTGCTTCCAGAGCCTCCACTGCATCACACCCAGCTGCTCTGAGACCTCAGTTACAAGGATCTACATATAACTTCCTCCCTGGGGGATGGACAACAGAAAAGTTGGAGAAAGGGGACAAAATATGTAAGATCTGACAAATTATCAAGGGTTAATGAGTGAGGGGGGAACAGGGAGGGCAGAGAAAAAAGGGGACATGATGCCAGGGCCTTAAATGGAGAGCAAATGTTTTGAGAATGATGAGGACAATGAATGTATGGATGTGCTTTACACAACTGATGTATGTATGGATTGTGATAAGAGTTGTATGTGCCCCTAATAAAATGATTTAAAAAAATTACATCATTTAAAATCTTTGGACAATGCCATTTGTATTTCAAAGCAACATTCACGAAAGCTATTTTTTCACCTTCACTATCTTCTATTTAGTGTTAGATAGTGCAAAAACAATTCTTATGCCTTTTTATGAGATGTAATGCAAGTAGACATAAATTTATGCATAATTAAAAATTTGAATGAGCAAAATATTTTGTTAAAGAATTTGAACTTTTATGAAAATCATAGAAAGCATATAGCATTTTATTGAAGGGTTGGGAATTGTTTCCTCTATTTTATTCTAGTATTTGGTCTGAGGTTCTTACGGCATATTCTGATTGTTGTCATGTAAGAGAATGTACATTCCATATAAGAGAAAACTTTCCTTATAATATTTTCCTATCCATTGCTTCCTGCTGAATCTCTCATTTGTTCTTTTATCATTTTTCCTATAAAAAACCCAGGCTGCTTAATTTTATTCTTATTAATCATTTATATATGTTAGGAAAATATTTATTATATATACATTTTTATTAAAAATCTTTTACTGGAGACTCTTACAACTTTTGTTGCAATCCATATTGATTGCATCAGGCATTTTGTACATATGTTGCCTTCATTCATTTATAGACAGTTCTTTCCTTTTCTTTTTTAAAATCATTTTATTGGGGCTCATACAACTCATCACAATCCATACAATCACCAATTGTGTAAAGCACACTTATACATTCATTGCCTTCATCATTCTGAAAATTTGCTTTCCGCTTGGGTTCCTGGAATCAGCTCATTTCCCCTTTCCCCTCTCCCCCTCTCACCCTGCTCCTCTTCCCTCATGAACCCTTAATAATTTATACATTATTATTTTCTCTTATCTTACACTGTGCGGCATCTCCCTTCACATAATTTTCTGTTGCCCATCTCCCAGGGGTGATGTTATATGTAGATCCTTGGGATCGGTTTCCCATTTCTACACCCACTTCCCTCCCAGTATCGACACTCTCACCGCTAGTCCTGGGGGATTCATCTGTCCTGGATTCCCTGTGTTTCCAGTTCCCGTCTGTACCGCTGTGTTTTATCTGGTCTAACCAGGTTTGCAAGGTAGAATTGGGATCATGAGAGGTGGGGGAAGGAAGCGTTTAATAACTAGAGGAAGGTTGTGAGTTTCATTATTGCTACACTGTACCCTGAGTGACTCATCTCCTTCCCACTACCCCTCCGCAAGGGATGTCCAGTTGTCTACAGGTGGGCATTGGTCCCCCATCATGCACTCCCCTCATTCACGATGATATAAGCCCCACTCCCGCCTTTGTTACTTGAAAACTGGTCCCCTCAGCCCTTCATGATCACACATGTTGGTGTGATGCTTCCATGTGGGCTTTGTTGCTTCTGGGCCAGCTTGTTTACTTTCAAGCCTCTAAGACCGGGGAGGCTATATCGCTTGATAGCCGGCCACCATCAGCCTTCTTCACCACACTTACTTATGCACACATTCATTCAGCGTTTATGTGGGGAAGGTGGTCACATAATGATGGTTTTTGTTCTTTGGTGTCTACTACCTGATCTCTTCAACACCTCGTGTTCACTTAGGCTTGTGTGCTTCTTCTCTGTGGGCTTTGTTGCTTCTGACCTACATTTCAGCCTGTTTGCCTTCAAGCCTTTAAGACCCCCAGAGTTTCATTATATTGTGCAGAGAGTGGCTATGAGCCAAACCCACTCGACTGCATCCAACAACAATAACAACAGGACTTGTGCTTCTAACAATATGCTGAAGAAGACCTTAAGAGAATCTCCCCTTCGTTTAGAGCAGCGGCTCTCGACCTGTGGGTCGTGTCTACTTATGGGGTCAAACAGCCCTTTCATGGGGTGGCCTGAATTATAGCAGTAGCAAAACTATAGCTATGATGTAGCAATAAAAATAATTTTATGGTTGGTTGGTCATGACTACATGAGGAACTGGATGAAGGGTCGTGAGTAAGGATGTTGAAAACCACTGTCCAAGAGGAAGACTCAATTCTTGATACATTTGAAGGGCAACAAAATAGACTCAGCCCCAATATAGATGGGATAGCACAGTGGCTGCAACAATAAACACAAGCCAAAGAAACACTGCAAGGATGGCACAAGACGGGACAGTGTTTCATTATATTGACATAGAGTTGATATGAGTCAAAACCCACAAGAAAAAAAAAAAACACGACTTGTTTTTCTAAGAGAATCTTAAGAGAATCTCCTATTAGTTTAGCGCAGCGGGCCTCAAACTGAGGGTCGTGACCCCTTTTGGGGGATGAATGACCCTTTCATGGCAGTGGACCGTTCATTAAAGTGGAAAAATTAGAGTTATGATGTAGCAATGAAAATAATTTCATGATTTGGCAGTCACCACTACATGAGGAATGGTATGAAATAGTCGTGGCATAAGGAAGGTTGAGAACCACTTCCCTAGAGGAAGACATAATGCTTGGTAGAGTAGAAGGGCAGCAAAGGAGAGGCAGCCCCTACAAGATTGATTAGCCCAGTGGCTGCAACAATGAGCACAGGCAAATGAACAACTCTGAGCATGGCATTGGACTGGGCAGCATTTCATTATATTGTGCACAGAGTTGCTTAGAATCAAAACCCACTCGACGGAACTTAACGACAATAACTACAGGACGTGTACTCCTAACAATATGCTGAACTAGATCTTAAGAGAAACTCCTCTAAATGTTGAGCAGTGGTTCTTAACTTGTGGGTCACGACCCCTATGGGGTTTCAGACAAGCCTCTCACAGGTGTTGCCCAATTCATAACAGTAGTGAAATCACAGTAATGGAGTAACAATGAAAAAAAAATTACTGTTGGAGGATCACCACAACATTAAGAATTGTATAAAGGAGCCATGCCATTAAGAAGGTTCAGAAACACTGCCCGAGAGGAATACACAAAACGTGGTACTGCCGAAGGGCAGCAAGTGAGAGGCAGACCCTACAAGATGGAATAGCTCAGTGGCTGCAACAATGAGTGCCATCAACGAACCACTGTGACGATGGCACAGGACGGGGCAGCGTTTCATTATATTGTGCGTAGAGTTGCTGAGAGTCAAAACCCACTCGACGGCAACTAACAGCAACACAAAAAGAACTTGAGCTTCTAATAATATGCTGACGTAGATCTTAAGAGAAACGCCTCTTATTTTAGTGCAGGCTTCTCAGCCTATGAATCACGAACCCTTTTGGGGAGTGAGTGGGTTGAATGACCCTTTCACAAGGGTTGCCTGATTCATAAGATTAGCAAAATTACAGTTATGAAATATCAGCGAAAATTTTGTATGACTGGGGGTCCACCACTATTTTGGGAACTGCATGAAAGGGTCGTTTGATTTAGGAATATTGGGAACCACTGTCCGAGAGGAAGACACAAATGTTGGTAGAGTAGAAGGGCAGCAAAGGAGAGGCAGCCCCTCCAAGTTGGAATAGCTCAGTGGCTGCAACAACCGGCGCAAGCAAAGAACCACTGTGAGGAATGCACAGGATGGGGGAGCGTTTCGTTATATTTTGCATAGAGTTGCTATGAACCAAAACCCACTTGAAGGCACCTAAATACAATAACAACAGGACTTTTGCTTCTAACAATGTGCTGAAATATATCTTAAGAGACATTCTTCATAGTTTGGAGCAGAGATTCTCAACCTGTGGGTCATGACTCCAATAGGATGATGAACTACCCGTGCACAGGGGTTGCCCAATTCATAGCAGTAGCTACATTACAGTTATGAAGTAGCAATGATGATAAATTTATGGCTGGTATTGTACCCACTACATGAGGAGTGGTATAAAAGGCCTGTGGCATTAGAGGAAGGTTGAGAGCCACTGTCCTCGAGCAAGACAGAAATCTTGGCAGAGCAGAAAGGCAGCAAATGAGAGGCAGACCCCCAGATGATAGATTAGCACAGTGGCTGCAACAATGAGTGCAGACAAGAAACCAGTGTGAGGATGGCACAGGACGGGGCAGTGTTTCATTATCTTGTGCGTAGAGTTGCTGAGAATCGAAACCCACTGGGCAACACCTAACAACAATCACTGTAGGACTCATGCTTTTCCCAATATCGTGCTGTAGATCCTAAGAGAAACTCCTCTTAGTTTAGAGCAGTGGTTCTCAATCTGTGGGTCGCAAGCCCTTTGGAGGGGTCAAATGACCCTTTCACAGTGGAGGCCTGATTCATAACTGTAGCAAAACTAAAGTTATGAAGTAGCAATGAAAATAATTTTATGATTGGGGGTTCATCACTACATGAGGAAATGAATGAAAGGGCAGTAGAGGGGCAGCGAAAAAGAGGCAGCCCCACAAAAGTTGGATTAGCCCATGGCTGCAACAATGACAACAAGCAAAATAACCACTTTGAGGGTGGCATGAGACGGGGTCACGTTTCATTATATTGTGTATAGAGTTGCTATAAGCCAGCACACACTCAAAGGCACCAAACAATAACAACAGGACTCTGCGTCTATGAATATGCTGAAGTAAACCTTAAGAGAAACTCCGCTTAGTTTAGACCAGTGGTTCTCAAACTGTGTCACAGTGCCTTTAGAAGACTAATGAACCTTTCACATGGGTGGCCTGATCCATAACAGAAGCGAAATTACAGTTATGCTGTAGCAATGAAAATATTTTATGGTTGGGGAGTCACCACTACATGAGGACTGGTATGAAATAGTGGTGGCATTCAGAAAGTTGAGAACCACTATTCTTGAGGAAGACACAAATCTTGGTATGGAAGGGCAGGAAAAGAGAGGTAGTCCCTAACAAGATGGATTACGACAGTGGCCGCAACAATGAGCCCAAACAGAAGAACCACCGTGAGGATGCACAGGGCAGGACAACGTTTCATTACATTGTGCATAGGGTTGGTATGAGCCAAAACCCACTCGAAGGCAGCCAAAAACAAGAACAGGATTTGTGCTTCTAACAATATGCTGAAACATCCCTTAAAAAGAAACTCCTCTTAGTGTAGAATAGCAGTTCTCAAACTGTGGGTCGTGATGCCTTTTGGGGGTTGGGGTGAAGAAGGACTATATCACATGGTGGCCTGGTTCATAACAGTAGCATAATTTTAGTTATAAAGTAACAAGGAAAGTAATTTTATGATTGGGGGGAGGTCACCAATACATGAGGAATGGTTGAAAGAGTCGTGCATTAGGAAGTTTGAGAAGCACTGCCCTAGAGGAAGACACAAATCTGGGTTCAGTAGAAGGTCAGCAAATGAGAGGCAGTCCCCCAAAAGATGGATTAGCACAGAGACTGCAACAATGAGTGAAAACAAAAGAAAAGTGTGAGGGTGTTAGAGGATGGAACAGTGTTTCATGATACTGTGCATAGGGTTGTTATGAGCCAACTATGAGCCAAACCCACTCGACAGCCCCTAACAACAATAAGAACAGGACTCGTGCGTGTAATAATATACTGAGCTATACCACAGGAGAAACTCCTCTTAATTTAGAACAGCGGTTCTCAACCTGTAATTTGTGACCACTTTGGTTGGTTGAACAACCCTTTCACAGGGTGACTAGATTCATAAGACTTGCAAAATTACAGTTATGGAATAACAGTAGAAAAAAACCTTTATGCTTTGGGGACCACCACTACACATTGGGAAGTGTATGGAAAGGTCGTAGAAATAGGAAGGGTGAGAAACACTGTCCTAGAGGAAGACGCAAGTACAGTAGAAGGGCAGCAGAAGAGAGGAAGTCCCTACAAGACGGATTTGCACGGTGGCTGCAACAATGAGCGCAAGCAAAGAACCACCGTGAGGATGATGCAAGACTGGGCAGGCCTTTATTATATTGTGCACAGGGTTGATATGAACCCAAACCCTCTCCACGGCCCGAACAACAATAACAGGAGATATCAAACATCTAAGAGTATGCTCAACTAAACTTTGAGAGAAACTGCTCTTAGTTTAGAGCAGCCGTTCTCAACTTGTGAGTGGTAAATCCTTTGGGGGTGTTCGAATGACCCTCCCATAGGCGTGGCCAGATACGTAACAGTAGCAAAATTACAGTTATGAAGTAGCAACAGTATAATTTATTTGTTGGGGGTTCATTACTAGACGAGGCACTGTATGAAAGGGTCGTGGCATTAGGATTGCTGAAAACCACCGTCCTACAGGAAGACACAAGTCTTGATACAGTTGAAGGGCCGCAATATAGAGTCAGCCCCCAAATAGATGGAATAGCATAGTGGCTGCAGCAATGAGCTCAAGCTAAGGGAACACTGTGAGGATGGCACAAGATGGAGCAGCATTACATTATATGGAGCATAGTTGCTATGAGTCAAAACCCACTCGACTGCACCTGACAACAAAACAACAGGACTTGTGTTTCTTATAATGTGCTGAAGTAGACCTTAAGAGAAACTCCTATTAGTTTAGTGCAGCGGTTCTCAACTTTTGGGTCACGAGCCCTGTTGGGGGATGAATGAACCTTTCATAGTGGTCGCCCAGTCATAACAGTAGAAAAATTAGAGTTACAAAGTTGCATTGAAAATAATTTTATGATTTGGCAGTCAGCACTATATGAGGAACGGTATGAAAATGTCGTAGCATTAGGAAGGTTGAGAACCACTGCCCTAAAGGAAGACACAAATCTTGGTAGAGTAGAAGAGCAACAAAAAATAGCCAGCCCCCTCAAATATGGCTCGAACAATGAGCACTAGCAAACAACCACTGACAGGATGGCACTGGTCTGGGAAGCATTTCATGATATTGTGCATAGAGATGCGATGAGCCAAAACCCCCTCCGCAGAACTTAACAACAATAACAACAGGGCTTGTGTGTTTAACAATATGCTGAAGTAAATCTTAAGAGCAACTCTTCTTAGTTTACAGCAGGGTTCTCAACATTGGGTCGTGAAAACTTTCAGGTGGGGGGTGTTTTGAAACACCCCTCCACAGTGATGGCCTAATTCATAACAGTAGCAAAAGTACAGTTATGAAATATCAATGAATATAATTTTATGATTGGGGTCCACCACTACATTGGGAACTGTATGAAAGGGCCGCAGAATTAGGATGTATGAGAAATTTGTCCTAGAGGAAGACACGAATGTTGGTAAACAGAAGGGCTGCAAAAGTCAGGCAGCCCCTACAAGATGGAATAGATGCAGCAGTGAGCGCAAGCAAAGGACCACAGTGAGGATAGCACGAGATGGGGCCGAGATTCATTACATTGTGCATACAGTTGCTATGAGCCAGCACACACTCAAAGGCACCAAAAAATAATAAAAAGTACTTGGGCTTCTAAGAATATTCTGAAGTAGACTTTAAGAGAAATTCCTATTCGCTTAGACCATTGGTTCTCAAACTGTGTGTTGAGATACCTTTGAGGAGACTAACAAACCTTTCATAACAGAAGCAAAATTACAATTATGATGTAGCAATACAAATATTTTATGGTTGGATGTCACCACTACACGAGGAACGGTGTGAAGTGGTTGTGGCATTTGGAAAGTTGAGAACCACTGCTCTAGAGGAAGACACATATCTTGGTACAGAAGGGCAGGAAAAGAGAGGCAGTGCCCAACAAGATGGATTAGCACAGTGGCTGCAAAAATGAGTGTGAGCAAAAGAACCACTGTATGGAAGGCACAGGACGGGAAAGCATTTCATTACATGGTGCATAGAGTTGGTATGAGCCTAAACCCATTTGAAGGCACCAAACAACAGGATTTGTGCCTCTAACAATATGCTGAAGAAGACTTTAAAAGAAACTCTTAGTGTAGAGTAACAGTTCTCTAACTGTGGGTCACGACGTCTTAGGAGGGAACAATGAGCATTTCACATGGGTGACCTGATTCATAACAATAGCAAATTTATAGTTATGGAGTAACAAGGAAAATAATTTTATGATTGGGGGGGGTCACTAGTACATGAGGAATGGTGTGAAAGAGTCATGACATTAGGAAGGTTGAGAACCACTGCACTAGAGGGAGACATAGATCTGGGTACAGTAGAAGGGCAGCAAAAAGAGGCAGCCCACAGCACGATGGAATACAACAGTGACTGCAACAATCCGTGCAAGCAAAAGAACCACTGGGAGGATGGCGCAGGACAGGACACCTTTCCATCATATTGTGCTTAGAGTTGCTAGGCGTCGAAAGCTACACAACAGAATCTAACAATAACTATAGGATTTGTGCTTCTGACAATAGGATGAAGTAGATATTAAGAGAAACTCCTCTTACTTTAGACCAGCGGTTTTTAACCTGTGGTTCGCGACCACTTTTCGCGATCAAATGACCCTTTCACAGGTGTGAAATGACTCATAACTGTAGGAAAATTACAGTTATGAAGTAACAATAATGTTATGATGGGGGTCACCACTACATGAGGAACTGTATGAAAGGGTCATGGCATTAGGAAATTTGACAACCACTGCCCTAGAGGAAGACACAAGTCTTGGTACAGTAGAAAGGCCACAAAAAAGAGGCAGCTACCCAAAAGTTGGATTAGCACAGTGGCTGCAACAATGCGCACAAGCAAAAGAACCACTGTGAGGATGGCATAGGATGGGAAAGCGTTTCATTATATTGTACATAGAGTTACTATGAACCAAAACCCACTCGATGGTGCCTAACACCAATAACAACAGAACTTGTGCATCTACCAGTATGCTGAATTCTATCTTAAGAGAATCTCCTCTTAGTTTAGAGCAGGGGATCTTCACCTGTGTGTCGCAACCCCTTTGTGGATATGGAATGAAAATTTCACAGGGGTGTCGTGACTCATAACAGTAACAAAACTACAGTTATGAAGCTGCAATGAAATCATTTTATGGTTGGGGGGGTCACCACTAAATGAGAATCGGTATGAAGATATCATGGCATTAGGAAAGTTGAGAACCACTGCTCTAGAGGAAGTTCCAAATCTTGGTATGAAAGGGCAGGAAAAGAGAGGCGGTCCCCAACAAGATGCATTAGCACAGTGGCTGCAACAATGAGCGCAAGCAGAGAACCACTGTGAGGATGTCACAGGACAGGGTGGTGTTTCATTATATTGTGCGTAGAGTTGCTATGAGACATACCCACTTGACAGTACCTAACAACAACAACCAATGGACTTGAGCTTCTAACAGTGTGGTGAAATAGACCTGAAGAGAAACTCCTCTCAATTTAGAGCAGCGGTTCTCACCATGTGTGTCGTGACCCCTTTGGGGCTTAGACGAACCCTTTACAGGGTTGCACTATTCATAACTTGTAACAAAACGAGAGTTACGAAGTAGCAAAGAATATAATTTTATGATTTTGGGTCTACCACTACAAAGGGAACTGTATGAAAGTGTCGTGGATTTAGGAAGGTTGAGAAGCACTGTCCTAGAGGAAGGCACAGATATTGTTAGAGTAGAAGGGCAGCAAAGGAGAGGCAGCCCCTACAATTGGGAATAGCTCAGTGGCTGCAACAATGAGCGCAAGCAAAGAACCACTGTGAGGAATGCACAGGACGGGGCAGCGTTTCAGTACATTGTACATAGAGTTGCTGTAGGCCAAAATCCACTCGACGGCACCTAACAACAACAACAACAGGACTTGGGTGTCTAACAATATACTGAACTACATCTTAAAGAAACACCTCTTAGTTTAGAGCAGCGGTTCTCAACCTGTGGATCGGGCCCTCTTTGGGGGTTGAGATACCCATTCACAGGGGTCGGTCTCTTCTTCATAGTAGCAAAATTACCGTTATGAAGTAGCAACGAAAATATTTTTACGAATGGATGTTCACCACAACATCAGGAACTT
This sequence comes from Tenrec ecaudatus, assembly GCF_050624435.1. Classification (NCBI taxonomy): domain Eukaryota; kingdom Metazoa; phylum Chordata; class Mammalia; order Afrosoricida; family Tenrecidae; genus Tenrec; species Tenrec ecaudatus. Next base: position 183,005 of record NW_027457644.1, read on the forward strand.
CATTATAGTGCCAAGGCATTAGGAAGGTTGATAACCACTGGTTTAGAGCATAGGAAATCCGATGAAATACTGCATATTTTAACACACATGAAGTTGGAAAATAAAGGAAATTGGGAGAGGACAGTAGTATCAAATTCCTATGAGTCAGAATTGCTCTGTATCATAGAGTAGCTAAGACAATGAGAAGAAATGACAAAGTCAAACAGCTGAAGAGAAAATTCCATAGGACACGTGGCAACAGCTTTATGCTCTTGTTAGACCCTCGGGGCCTCCTTATCTTTTGTTGGCTTTCTTAAGCCCATCCCCACCACTGTGAATAGTCTTCATTAAACTCTCTTTAATTAAACCTTCTGCATGGTTTGTTTCCTGCTGGCCCCTCAGAGATATCCTTTAATTTTCTGGATTGCAATTCATCTCTAGCATACAGAAATCTTTCAAGAGTTTGTTTTATGTTTTGTTTTCATCCACAATAGCATTTCCTTCCAGATTTGTTTGTCCTTGAAACATGATCAGTAGTTCTTTCCTCTCCAATGAAACCCAAGTGATACGCTGCCTGACTGCCTATGAAGTTCATGTGTAGCCTACATGGAGATCCCAACCATTCCCTAGACAAGTGTTTCTCAAACTTCCGAATGCCATGATTCTTTCATACAGTTCCTCAGGTTGTGTTTACCCCGATCATAAAAATATTTCATTGCTCATTCATCACTGTAATTTTGCTACTGCGATGAACCAGGCAACCCCTGTGAAAGTGTCATTGGACCCCCAAAGGTGTCGTGACCCACTGGTTGAGATCCACTACCTTAGACCAACATATGGCCCGAGGGCTGTATAGGGCCCCCCAAATAATCAATTGCTGCCAGCATCACACATCTCACCAACGAGAAGCATTTGTAGCCATCATCTTAGGGGTGAGTTCATTAAATATTTGACCTCTATGGCCCCATGAATGATGTTATAAATCACCACATGGTCCTTGGCAGAAAAACAGGTTTCCAGCTCCTGCTCCAGACCAAAGGTTCCCAAACGTATTCTGCCTACTGCCCTCTTTTCAGAAAAAGAAATTACTCAGGACCCCCCAGCAATGAAAGAATTTTGTACTATAGCCCACTATCCAGGATAAAATGTAGATATCTGCTTTGTAGATCTCTGAATTTTTCTGTGCCCAGTAGGTGGGTGGTGTTGCCCACTTTGGGAAAAGAGGCTGTAGGAAAATCAGGTGTGTTTTCACTCTCTCTGCAAGAATTTCAGTTGAGGAGCAAGATCTGTCTTGAAAGAAGTGTATCCAGTTTGCTCCTTAGAGGCAAGGATGGCTAGACTTCATCTCACATCCTTGGGCATCAGGAGCTATGAGGAGCAACATCATGGAAAAGGGCATCATGCTTGGTAAAGGGGCGCCCAAAAGGGGAGGACCCTCACCAAGATGGATGGACACAGTTTCTACAACAACACACTAAAACATAACAATTGTGAGGCTGGCACAGGAGCAGGCAGTGTTTCTTTCGGTTGTATGTAGAGTCGCCACGAGTTGAAACCAACTTGACAGCATCCAACAAAACCAGATGTGGAGAAAGCAAGGCCTGGTCTGTGTACAGTGGCCCCACCGAGGTTCCTCATCAGTTGTGTTTGAATGGGCCAGGTGCTCTCACAAACCTCCTCTTCAATAGACAACTTAGAATGTTTGCTTTGTGCCCAGGAACCATCCTGAAATTTAAAATGACCATTTGACACTGAGTTGATTGCGATTCATGGTGAGTCATAGGACTTTCAATGGGCATAACCTTTCAGAAACAGATGGCCAGGTTCTTACAAGGTATTTCTAGGTGCGCTTGAACCTCCTCCGTTTCTATTAATGGCCAAGTGTTTTAACCATTTGTACTCTCCAGGGATGACTCACAGCTCTATATATCCTTAAAACTGACATCTCTCCTCTCTTTGGAAAGCCATGACAATTGTTCTCTTTCAGTAGATTTACCTTCTTTAAATATAGGAATGACATATACTTCTACCACCTCACAGAAAATGTCAGAAACTCGTAGCTCTCATTTAATAATGGCGTGGGTGATTACATATTGGGCTGCTAAGCCCAAAGCCAACAGTTCAAAACCACCAGCCACTCTCAGGGAAAAACATGAAACTTTCCAATCCTATAAAGTTACAATCTCAAATACCCACAGGAGCAGTTGGACCCTGTCCTATAGGGTAGAACTCAGGTCATGGGGAGTCAGAGTGGATTCGATGGCAGTGAGTTTGGTTTGATTTTTGGACTCCCCTCCTACCACAATAGCTCACAATTACTAAGTGCATGTTATGTACTAGTGTTCTAAGCATTGCATGTACATTCACTCATTTCATCCCACGTGTGGTGGTGTGGGTGAAGCATTAGAACTGCTAACCACAAGGTCGGTGGTTCAAACCCACCAGCTGTTCTTCGGAATCAAGATGGGGCTGTCTGAGCTCATAAAGATTTTCAGGGTCGGACGTCTGCAGGGACAGTTATTACTTTATCCTGCTGAGTTACTATGAGTCTGAGTGAACTCTAGAGAAGTGGGGTTTTGGTGACTTTTGCAACCCCTTTACGAGGAGCGCTGTCGGTGCAATAGAGAAGCCCTTGACTATTTACCACTAGCTCAGCGAAACCCTCAGCAGCTTCCCATGAGAATGATGCGTCAATTTGCTCCAGTATCAGTCACAGCCTATGGGAACGCCTATAGAATGGTTCCACTCTGTCCTCCAGCCTCACTGTGAGTTGGAATCGACTGACCCATTGGTAGTGCATCAGCATCCGTCTATAGGTGAGAACACGAATGAAAAGAGAGGTGAAGCCATCTGGCACAGGTGTAACCAGGTTACCAAGGGGGAGCTGGAATTTAAATCCCAACAGACCAGCCTCAGAGACTACAGGCTTAGCTCTACCGTCTGCTGATAACTGGACTAAGAGTGGTTGGATTTTGCCTCCTTTTCCCTACACATCATCTCCACTGTCCCCTAGCAAGCAAAATTAGCTTGAGTATTGAACAGGCACCCTCCAGCCCTGCCCGATTGTACACGCGCAGGGGAGAAAAGGATGGGGAGATCACTGGGCTGTTTTAGCTGCCACCTCTACTCGCACTGCGCCAACACACCCACAACGAAGTCAGAGAAAGAATTCTTGGCCTTGTAACCACTCCTCAGCCCTGACACCTTGCAGAGAGCCAAAGCCACTCTCTTGGACACCCACTCGACTGCTACCTGGGAACTTCCCATGGAGCATTTGGGGACAAAGGAGAGGGAGCACGCCTGCAATGTAATTAACATTATGACAACTTGTTCCCCCCTTGGAGATAGACACCATTAGCTGCTTCAATTGTGCATGAAATGTAAATTACACGACTCAGGGGTTTCACGTCTGAGCAGCCATGATGCTAAGTGACGAGGCTCTCCATCGAGCAGCCCCTCCCCAAGCAGCAGGAACTAAGAAACCCAAGCCCTGAGGCCGACAGCTGAGACCGAGGTCCTGTGGTCTTTGAGTGTGCCTACTTCACAGAGCCCACAAGGGAGGATCTTTCCGGGTGGCCCTGGATGCCAGGCTGGGATGTTCCAGCCACCTGCTGTCATCACCCTGGCCCTCCCATTTTCTTTAAAGGGAGTCGAACGCTGGACAGCACTCTTTCCTCTCTATCTCTCAGAAAATTAGGAAAAAGGGGTGGTGGCAGTGGTTGTGGTAATATCCTTCGTGCTAAGGAGTTTTGGTGATGCTGTGGGTTAAGCATCCCGCTACTAATCACAAAGCCAGCAGTTCAAACCCACTAGCTGCTCTGAGAGGGAGAAAGATGAGGCCGTCTGACAATGGACAAATTTATAGTGTCAGAAACCCACAGAGGCAGATCCAAACTCGTCCCCCAGATTATATCCATAGCCATTCTGCCTACCATTCATTACTCTGTCTGGCTCAAATTACTCCGTGTTCACTCCCTGGCCAGCCCCCCACAGTTCCCTACCCCCTTTCACCACGAACTCTCTGGACACTACTCAAAATCAGCTTGAGACACTGGATCAGCCACACTTCTTTGTGGCCCATGAAAGAACTTTCCAAAACCTCATGTCACAAGCAGGTCCACTTGCTTTTAGAGAAAATGCATAGGCGAAATTGTATGTTTCCACCTTGAGAGGGGCAAGCACCACCATGTACAATTAGTAGGTGACCACCAGTGTGTCACTTTTGTGGTCACCACACATCTCCTTTGGGGACCCATTTGCCCCTCTCCTAGCATCCTGATCCCTGGTGCCATGGCTAGACTGGGATGGGAAATCCATGGGCTCAACCAGGAACTTCCAGGTGGAATCAGAGCCACTGTCCCCTCTGCAGAGCCTCTGTGAGGACAGGGAGTTTGGAAACACAGCCTAAAGCTGCAGTAGGATAAATTTAAGAAATGATCACGCATTTACCCTAATGTCAACTGTACAAATCCCATAACCACCCTTCAAATGCCCTGCCACTGAGCAGAGCCAAAAGCAGGAAGAGCCAAAACCTACATATGGGTACAGGAAGACCTCTAGAAGGTGTCCCTGTGGGGGGCCGGGGAAGGGGGAGAGTGGAGTTGAGGAGGCTCAGGGGCTCAGGCTCAGGCTGGGAAAGAGCCAGAGTTCCTAGTTTGACTCTCTCTTTGTCTCTCTGCCTAACCACCCACCTCCCACCCAGTCCAGGAGATTCTTTGAACAAGACCCCACAGGGTCAGAGGTGAGAGCTGTCAGCTCCTGTTACTACCCTGACTTGGGAAACCTCTCTCATTCTGGAAATTCATATATTTTCTTGGGCTTTGATCAAGATCCAGGTCAAGCCTCCCCTCCCCCTTTTCTCACAGAGGCACTTGGTCAGAATGGCAAATAGCCCTCAACTGTGCCATGCACTCCGCCTCTTCATTACCTGTTCCCTTTGAACCATCTGCTGCAAAAAAAATCACAAAACAGCCCGATGGAGGGCAGGTCAGTGCTTCTTTTTCAGACTTCCCTCTCATTCTTTCTCTGGTCGCATCATCATTCCAGGTACAGCAAACCCATTACTGTCCAGTCAATTCCAACTCATGGAGACCCTATGTAAGTTTTCCAACGTTGTCCAACATTACTGGAACAGACAGCCTCATCGTTTTCCTTGAAGCAGCTGGTGGTTTGAACTGTCAACCTTTGAGCTAGCAGTTCAACATTTACATGACATCCCTTCAGAGTGGTGAGTCATAGTCTGCAGACACCGTGGGCGAGAATCATTGTTCTGGCTTATTTTCATAAGGTGGGATTCTAGGTGGGCAGGTGTGACGCAGGTATAACTGGAAGTCGACTTGATGGCAACAAACAACAACAATGATGTCATTGTTTGGGGACTTGGGAACTGAGACCTCTGAAGCATGGGCTAAGTAACAGCTACTTCAGGTTTGTTAGGTACTTCATTGCTGAGCTCTGTTCTAGATACTGGGAATACAGCTAGAAGGAAGGTGGCATGTCTGTTCCTGGGGTTGAGAGATGAGAGGGGTTGGGAAACTTCCTGTCCTGTTAGTAGTGGCTGTAGACATTGTTTCTGCTGTTAGATGCCATTGAGTCAGTTCCAACCCCTAGCCACCCTATGGATAATAGAACGAAACACAACCCAGTCCTGCCCCATCCTCTCAATTGTTGTTATGTTTGAGCCCCTTGTTGCAGCCACTGTGTCAATCCATTGGCCGAAGTTCTTCCTCATTTTCACTGCCTCTCTGCTTCACCAAGCAGGACGTCCTTTCTCCTCCAGGGACTGGTCTCTCCCTAACAGTATGTCCAAGGTACGTGAGGGGAAGCCTCACCATCCTGGCTTCTAAGGAGTATTCTGGCTGTACTTCTTACCCACATTTGTTTGTTCTTTGGCAGTTCATAGTACTTTCAATATTCTTCACCAGCCTCCCAATTCAAATGCATTGATTCTTCTCTGATCTTCCTTTTCAATGTCCAACTTTCACGTACATAGAGGCCATCGATAATATGACTAAGATGGCTTTAGTCAGGTGCACCTTAATGTAACATTCTTGCTCTTAAACACTTTGAAGAACACTTTTGAAAGAGGTCTCTGGCGGCAGCACGCGGCCCCTTTAAGGGTGAGAAGGAGGGGCACACAGGTGGAAGTCCATGGCCCCTTTAGGCTTGGCCTACTTGGCAGCAGCTGGAGCCTATAGAGAACATGACAGGAGGCCAGCCAGCACTTCCTATAGAGGTCAAGGGCTCAGTAGCTGAGCGAGCCAAGCTCTGAAGGCTGTGAGCCAGCCTCGGAGCCGCACTGCCTCCATGGGCCATAATGACCTAATGCGCAAGGCCTAGGACTTCAAAGACCAGGTGTGGCCTTTGCAGCCTTCCCGCCCCTTCCCAGACTCCTGCCCACCAGGGAGGGCCTTGCCACCATGACCCCTGATGTGGGTCTGCAGCCCACCAGGCACCTGGCCAGCCACCAGGATCCTCGCCCTGCCCAGCTGATGCACCCAGGACCACACTCCAGACCCCCTGCACCCACCCTGGGCCTGCTCACCACCAAGACTCTGCCCTGGGCCCGCTGCCCACCCAGGAACCTGCATAAGGGCCCTTGCCAACCCTGGGTCCAGTCCAGGCCGGGCACACACCTGGGATCCCTGTTCCAGGTCCCTGCCCACCTGAGTCTGGGCCTGCCACAAAGACCCTGCCCGAGGCCCTCTGCCTACCCAGAAACACCCCCTGCCCAGCTAGCCCCTGGCTCATCTGGGCACTGCCCCAGGCCCCCTGCCTGCCCAAGATCTTGTGTTAGCCTGACTGTCCATGGAGGATGGAGAGGAAGAGGGACTCTGCCCAGGCCCCTGCACCCAATCCCACTTGGGAAGCCCTGGGTTGGTCCAGCCCCAAAGGCGGCTCACCTCCCCCAGGCCCACATACCCAGAACTCCATTGGGCCCACTGCTTACCTGAGGCCTCCCCATCAAGGGCTTGGGATATGTAACCCCAGCCTGGGATGGGCTCCTAGCTTGCTAGAGCCCCATGCCACTCTCCTTACGCCCCAACTATTTAAGATCCCTAGAAAGTGCCTGTGGGCGCCCTTGTTGCGTATCACTCTGGTTGTAAGGGGTTAGGCTGTAGCTCTTGAAACTTGTCTTCTCCATTCTGAACCTTTAGGACATTGGTCCTTCCACAGGGCAGTTCTACAGAAGTGGCAGGGAACTCTATTCCCGAGTGGAGTTGGCCAGGTTTGAGTGGGGGGTGCCCTGGCAGGGACCCCAACTTGGGAGAACAGCCCATCTCCCCTTTCTCTTTCCCAGCTGCAAAAAAAGAAAAAAAGAAAGAGATCTCAAACAGCAGATTTACCCAATACAATACATCCCTTCAGTTCTTGACCGGGGCTCGCATGATCATTTATTGTGGACTCCAGAAAGAAGATAGCCCTGATCACTTCAGCCTTTTCTCCATTTATCATGATCATGTTGTAGATGACAGGGTCATAATTACATATAAATATGTCCCTGGGACCCAGCTCCTGGGGAGTCCCAAACAACTTGATGTAAAGAAAATAAGAGAGAGAAAACAAGCACTCTGAGCTCTTGGTTGGAAGGACAGTCCTTTGTGAATAGAGAGCTGCAAGGATATTGGAGTTCCGGAAGGGGGGGTAACAGTTCCACACACAACTATTTAACAAATCATTTGCCGTTGGAACCCACTCAGGGACACCATGGAGGAAAGGCCTGGCAACCTGCTTAAAGCCTATAGTCTTGAATGTCCTATGCAATGCACACATGGGGGCACCATGAATCAGCATCAACTCTCTCATGCCTGTTTTGGTTTGGGGCGAGGAGCTATTAGAAGCAGTGGGGTATAATGTTGAATCCCAAAAAAGGAAGGATTTGGTCACCATTAAAGTGACTTCTGACCAAATTACTAACAATCATAGGGACTTTTGTGGGAGAAAGATTAGGAGTTCTAATGCTGTAAATATTTCGTGTCAAAAACCCACAGACAGTTCTAACCTGTCCTATACAGTCGCTGACTTGCTGTCAACTGGATGGCACTAAGATAGCACCTATCTGATAAAAGGTTGTCATGCAACAGGACTTGTGCCAAGTCCACTATGGTTATGCCTATGATCTTTGTGGGAGACAAAGCCCTGCTTATGTTTAATGTCTCTGTTGTCAGATCGCTCCATTGTCCAGACCTGGCTCTATGTCCTTCTAGCTCCATGACCTGGGACAAATCATTGAATCCCCTTTGCGCTGCTGTGTGTAGAAGGGAAGTGAAAAATAGTGGTTAGGCTTTGTGTTCGAGGTTGAGATTGAATGCATCAATAGATAAAAAGACCTTGTTGTTGTTGTTAGTCTCCAGTAAGTCAAATTTGACTCCTTTTGACCATAGGTGTGATAGGAAAAATCACTGCCAGATCCTATGCCATCTTCCTGCCCATTGGCAGGTTTGAGGTCATTGTTGCGGTTATGGTGCCAGTCCGTGTCATGAAGAGTTTCCCCAGATCCACATGATGTCCTCTTCTCGCAACTGGTCTTTCCTAATGACATGACCAAAATCAGCATGACAACATTTTGCCATTCTCTCTTCTAAGAACATCCTGTGAAGAGTGTCCTGGCTCAATTTCCTCCAGGACTGATTTGCTCGTTCTCGTGGCCACACACAGTATACTCCACACACGGTCTTTGCCATCACTGCCATTCAAATGCCTCAATCCTTCTGAGAATCCTGATCCTCACTGTTGTCCCCATTAGAAACTCCATTTCTCGCAGCTTGCTTCAGATCTGCTGAAGTGGAATCTGAGTTTCTGTTAGGCCCCAAGGGCATTGTATTTGTGTGCCTGCTAGAAGCACGGCTGGGGAACAATGTCTGACCCATAGTAAGTGCTGTATAATTATTGGTTGTGATCAGTGTCATTATTTATTACTCCATCTAATCTTTCCAGCACACTCACAGGTCAGGAAACCAAGATTCTGAGCCTGTCAGTGCCTTTGCTGAGGCTACCCCTCAGGAGAGGGCAGGGGCTCCATGCAAATGGAATATAGGATCAGGCCAACATTTGGATCACTCTGAATGGAGACACAGTCAATGCTCATTAACCAGTCACTCCCCATTGCTTTCGTCACCCAATCCTTATCAACCGTGACTCTGCTTGCTGTCTATGGATTTCCCTATGGATTCTGCATATTTTATATCAGTTTCATTATGGTCTGACTTGTTTCACTCAGCAGAAGGTGTTCAAGGTCCCTGCATGGTGTAGCATGTTCCAAAACATCATTCCTTTTTAAAGGCTGAATAATATTCCATTGTATGACATAGACATTGTTTGGTTTATCCATTCTTCGGGCCCCGGGCACTTTAGTAATAGTCACCTCTCAGCTATTGTGGGTAGTGCTGCAGTGAACTTGTATACCACTATCTCTTTGAGTCTCTGTTTGTTATTCTTTGAGGTATTTGCTTAGATGTAGAATTGTGAGGTGGTCAAGGATTTCCTCTTCCTTGGATCCATGATCAACGCTCATGCAAGCAGCAGTCAAGAGCTTAATAAATGCATTGCATTGTATTGGCTAAATATTCGCAAGACCTCTTTAGAGTATTGAAAAGCAGGGATGTTATTTTGAGAACTAAGGTGCATCTGACACAAGCCATAGTATGTTCAAACACTTCCTATGCATGTAAAATTTGGAGATGAAATAAGGCAGGCCAAAGAAGAATCGATGCATTTGAATTACGGTGCTAGGAAAAAAGAACCATAGAAAGTACTATGGACTACCAGAAGCACCAATAAAAACTTGTCTTGGAAGAAGCACAGGCCAAATGCTCCTTAGAAGTAAGGATGGCCAGATTTTGTCACCCTTTGGACATGTACTTTCAACATGTTGTCAGGAGAGACCAGGCCCATCATGCTTGGTAAAGTGGAAGGGCAATGGAAAAGAGGAAGTCTCTCATGAGCTGGATGGACATGGGTGCTGCAGTAATGGTCTCAAACATAAGAACAATTGTGATGATGGTACCAGGTGGCATTGTGTTCTGTTTGACATAGGGTTGTTATGAGTGGGAACCAACAGGACCGACCCTAACAACAATAGTAAATCTATGACTTGTTAAGAAGAAACAAGCATTGTTCATTTCCTCTATGAGCCAGGCACTGAGAAGACCCTGAAGGTCCAGATAGAAACAGCACTTGGCCCCTACCCATGATGGGTACCCAGTCTAGGGGTGAGGCAGCAGATCTCCACTTTTGGATGAGACTTATGCAGCCCCCTTGGGGTTCTAGTGTGTGCTGGAGAGACTCAAGTTAACTTTGCCTTTCTCTGTACCCGCCTTTAGGGAAGTGGAAGAACTTTGGAATAAAGCATCCCCCGAGATTTCTGTTGCACAATTAGACAAAAGGAAACCAATGGTGGCTAAAGAGAGCGAACAGAGAATCCGGAGCTGTGTCCGGGTCCTTGGCCATGCAGCTATCAATCAGCAAAGTTGAGTTCAGGAATCAGGAAGCGAAGATCCTCAATATCTGGATCCAGTAGGTATAGAAGGCGTAGCTTCAAAGATAAAGAAGGATAAACACTCTTTCGCTTTCAGGAGAAACTCACCCAGGGTTAACTCATTCAGGTGGGACTGCACTAAAGCCGTAGAACTGGGAGGGTCCATAGGAGCGTGTTTACTGCCAGAATGGTGGCTTCCCATTCAAGAGCTTCTCTCATATTCCAGCTCATGAATGGTCCTCCATGTGCCTTGGTCTTTTGCTGTGACTTCTGTGGCATCACTTGAACTCTCCATCCCCTCCAGCCAGGAGCAGTGGCAGGAAAAATCTATTAGGGAGTAGTGAGAGAGTGAGCTAGGAGATATTCCGTACACAGATTGCAGTCTCCTTCAGCAAAGGCCCTGTGGGGTGGGGACTTAACTTTTCTGATTCTCTCCTGTTAGAAGTCAACACGGAGCTAAAGAAGCATGAATGGAAGAAAGCAGGATGATGAGCTGACAGCTTTTCCATAAGGAAATAATAGCCAGAAGGGCTCCAAGTTGGGATGAGGGGATGGTGGGGAGGGGAACACACGTGCTGCTACCAAGAGGAGAGTGAGGAGCAAGAGACCAGTAGAGGCTAGTCTCAAAGCCATCTCCAATAACATTTCCCCAACAGGCTGTTTTCCTCTCTCCACTCTAAACACGGCAGCCTTCACCTCCACCAAGCACCGAAACCCCCAATGCAGCCTTTATCTGCCCATTCCTCCCACCAATTGGTCCAGGTTACTATGGGAACTATGGGAGTTGAGAACTGCTGCTCTAAAGTTAAAGGACTTTCTCTTAAGTCCTACTTCACCATATTGTTAGAAGCACAAGTCCTGTAGTTATTTTTGTTGAGTGCTGTCAAGTGGGTTTCTGGTCACAGCAACTCTATGCACAATATAATGATATGCTGCTCAGTCCAATGCCATACTCAGAGTTGTTCATTTGCCTATGCTCATTGTTGCAGCCACTGGGCTAATCAATCTTGTAGGGGCTGCCTCTCCTTTGCTGCCCTTCTACTCTACCAAGAATTCTGTCTTCCTCTAGGGAAGTGGTTCTCAACCTTCCTAATGCCACGACTCTTTCATACCATTCCTCATGTAGGGGTGACTGCCAAATCATGAAATTATTTTCATTGCTACATCATAACTCTAATTTTTCCACTTTAATGAACGGTCCACTGCTGTGAAAGGGTCATTCATCCCCCAAAAGGGGTCAAGACCCTCAGTCTGAGGCCCGCTGCGCTAAACTAAAAGGAGATTCTCTTAAGGTCTACTTAGGTACATTGTTAGAAAAACAAGTCCTGTTTTTTCTCTTGTGGGTTTTGACTCATAGCAACTCTATGTCAATATAATAAAACACTGTCCCGTCTTGTGCCATCCTTGCACGTCTTGTGCCATCCTTGCAGTGTTTCTTTGGCTTGTGTTTACTGTTGCAGCCACTGTGCTATCCCATCTATATTGGGGCTGAGTCTATTTTGTTGCCCGTCAACTGTATCAAGAATTGAGTCTCCCTCTTGGACAGTGGTTTTCAACATTCTTACTCACGACCCTTTCATCCAGTTCCTCATGTAGTCGTGACCAACCAACCATAAAATTATTTTTATTGCTACATCATAGCTGTAATTTTGCTACTGCTATAATTCAGGCCACCCCATGAAAGGGCTGTTGACCCCCTAAGTAGACACGACCCACAGGTCGAGAGCCGCTGCTCTAAACGAAGGGGAGATTCTCTTAAGGTCTTCTTCAGCATATTGTTAGAAGCACAAGTCCTGTTGTTATTGTTGTTGGATGCAGTCGAGTGGGTTTGGCTCATAGCCACTCTCTGCACAATATAATGAAACTCTGGGGGTCTTAAAGGCTTGAAGGCAAACAGGCTGAAATGTAGCTCGGAAGCAACAAAGCCCACAGAGAAGAAGCACACAAGCCTAAGTGAGCACGAGGTGTTGAAGGGACCAGGTAGCAGACACCAAAGAACAAAAACCATCATTGTTTGATCACCTTTACCACATTAATGTTGAAGATGAATGTGTGCATAAGTAAGTGTGGTGAAGAAGACGATGGTGCCGGCTATCAAGCGATATATCGTCCCGGGCCTTAGAGGCTTGAAAGTAAACAAGCTGGCCCAGAAGCAACAAAGCCCACATGGAAGCATCACACCAACATGTGTGATCATGAATGGCTGAGGGGACCAGTTTTAAAGCAACAAAGGCGGGTGGGGGGATTATATCATCATGAATGAGGGGAGTGCATGACGGGGGACCAATGCCCACCTGTAGACAACTGGACATCCCTTGCGGAGGGGTAGTGGGAAGTTGAGTCACTCAGGGTTCAGTGTAGCAATAATGAAACTCACAACCTTCCTCTAGTTATTAAACGCTTCCTTCCCCCACCTCGCATGATCCCAATTCTACCTTGCAAACCTGGTTAGACCAGAAGATACACAGCGGTACAGACGGGAACTGGAAACACAGGGAATCCAGGAGAGATGAACCCCCCAGGACCAGCGGTGAGAGTGGCGATACTGGGAGGGAAGTGGGTGTAGAAATGGGAAACCGATCACAAGGATCTACATATAACTTCCCCCCTGGGAGATGGGCAACAGAAAATTGGGTGAAGGGAGACGCCGCGCAGTGTAAGATAAGAGAAAATAATAATGTATAAATTATTAAGGGTTCATGAGGGAAGAGGAGCAGGGTGAGAGGGGGAGAGGGGAAAGGGGAAATGAGCTGATTCCAGGAACCCAAGCGGAAAGCAAAATTTCAGAATGATGAAGGCAACGAATGTATAAGTGTGCTTTACACAATTGGTGTATGTATGGATTGTGATGAGTTGTATGAGCCCCAATAAAATGATTTTAAAAAAGAAAAGGAAAGAAATGTCTATAAATGAATGAAGGCAACATATGTACAAAATGCCTGATGCAATCACTATGGATTGCAACAAAAGTTGTAAGAGTCTCCAAGAAATGATTTTTAATAAAAATGTATATATAATAAATATTTTCCTAACTTATATAAATGATTAATAAGAATAAAATTAAGCAGCCTGTGGTTTTTATAGGAAAAAACGATAAAAGAACAAATGAGAGAATCAGCAGGAAGAAATGGATAGGAAAATATTATAAGGAAAGTTTTCTCTTATATGGAATGTACATTCTCTTACATGACAACAATCAGAATATGCCGTAAGAACCTCAGACCAAATACTAGAATAAAATAGAGAAAAAAATTCCCAACCCTTCAATAAAATGCTATATGCTTTCTATGATTTTCACAAAAGTTCAAATTCTTTAACAAAATATTTTGTTCATTCAAATTTTTAATTATGCATAAATTTATGTCTACTTGCATTACATCTCATTAAAGGCATAAGAATTGCTTTTGCTCTATCTAAAACTTAATAGAAGATAGTGAAGGTGAAAAAATAGCTTTCGTGAATGTTGCGTTGAAATACAAATGGCATTGTCCTAAGAAATTTAAATGATTTAATTTTTTTAAAATCATTTTATTAGGGGCACATACAACTCTTATCACAATCCATACATACATCAGTTGTGTGAAGCACATCCGTACATTCATTGCCCTCATCATTCTCAAAACATTTGCTCTCCATTTAAGGCCCTGGCATCATGTCCTCATTTTTCTCCGCCCTCCCTGTTCCCCCCTCACTCATGAACCCTTGATAATTTGTCAGATCTTACATATTTTGTCTCCCTTCACGAACTTTTCTGTTGTCCATCCCCCAGGGAGGAAGTTATATGTAGATCCTTGTAACTGAGGTCTCAGAGCAGCTGGGTGTGATGCAGGGGAGGCTCTGGAAGCAGCTGCAGACACTGCGGGAGTTGGCAGCCCAACAGTGAGGGTCACTGCATCCGTGGGTACCAGAAAACTGGCTGGGGTTGCTTATTCCCCTAGATGCTACCCCTGCCTTGAAGAGAACCGTGACAGAGGCCTGTAGACACGTGTCAGGAAAAGATGAGTCCTTCACTGTTTCCTCTTCCCACAAACCTTTGAGGAGAGCCTGCAGGGGCTCGGCTCCCTGGCTCCAGTCACCTGCCCTTCCCCACAGCCACACCCTCGCCAGCCCCAACTCCCCCTGGCCTGGGTTTGCTTCTTGAATCCAGAGAAGCAGCCCTGGCAAAGACCATGAAGAACCTTGTCCTTCAGGCAGCCCCTTTGATTGGGTCCCTTGTCCTGCAGAGTGTGGACACATGCACACTAACTGTTGGGGGACTCAGGCTATCACCACAGGGGCCAGGATCTGAAGAGGATGCTGGCACGGCAGGGCTTCCTGAGGGAAGCCGAGGACTTGCAGAGCTGGCTGAGCAGCCAGCAGCAGGTTGCCAGAGGAGAGAGGACTATGAGCACACCCTAGTGAGGAAGGGGCTAGGGCCAAAGAAGGTGCCCTGGAGCCGAATGAAGACGGGTGGTGGAGGGGGGGCTGCATGCACAAGGGGCTGATGGGGAACATCAGTCTGGACTGAGGACAGCTGTGGCTTCCTATTCCCCTCTCTGCGTAGAGGGGCAAGTTCTGTGGCTGTCCAGTCCTGCCCTGCCCAGTCACTCACTGAGGTGTCTCACAGCCCACCAGCCAGGGCCCCCTGTGACCCCTCTCCTCTCTTCTCAGCTCCTGTTAACCAAGTTTGCAATGTTTCTGCACCAAGTGAAGATGGGTGGCCACCAGGGGGCAGCCTGCCCCACTAGCGGAGAGCCTGCTGGAGTGGCGGCCCAGCACTGCCCCCAGGGCCCAGCAGTGGTGACAGGACCTACAGTGAGTACCAGCAGCCTGGAGCAGGGGTGAGTTTGGGGGAGGTTCTGGGCATGGGGTGGAGGGGCTTTCAGGGAGACCCTTGCTGTGCTGCGGCTCTGCCAAACCCCTGAGAGGTGAACTGGCTTTCTGTGTGCCCACATTGGGGGCCCAGGCCACGTGTTCCATGGAGCAACTTGTGCAGCCTGTAGCTTGGGACCCCTTACTTAAGCTGAGAGGCCATGTCGGACGACCTTCAGCAAAGCTCAGCCTAAGAAGAAAAAGAGCCTTTGTGGCCTAGTGGCTACAAGTTGGGCTGCTAATTGCTATATCAGCAGTTTGAAACTACCAGCTGCTTTGTGGGAGAAAGGTAAGGCATTCTGCTCCCATGAAGACTTCGAGTCTCAGACACTCAAAGAGCAGTTGCACGCTGCCCTATAAGTTGGCTGTGAGTCAGCATGGATTCGATGCCAGTGAGTTTTCTAAGAGTAAGAAGTATCTAGGGGTTTAAACAGTTAATGAGCTCTGCTATTAAGGGAAAAGTTGTATTCCCAACCCACTTAGAGGAGCTGTGAAAGAGAAGCCTGGCAATCTTCTTCAGAATCCTCGGCCATTGAAAAGTTTATAGAATGTATTGACCTTGGTTGTTAAATAGATCCAGGTATATGGTGGAGCATATAGGGACCAATGTCATAAAATGGGGTGGGGGTGGAAAAAATCTCTGAGACAGATGCAAAAACTGTGAGGGAATGAGTTGTTGAGCCTGGGGGATCAGGACCATCGTCTCTGGGATTTTCAAAGTTCCTGAGCAATCAGGAAAGGGTCAACAGTTGGTCTCTCTCCAGCCAGAGGACAGCAGAAGAGGAGAACTGATTGGGCACAATGAATCAATGACTAGTGACTCAAGCAATGATCACCCTCCACCACTGGAGACCAGAAGAACTAGATGGTGCCTAGCTCCCACTATCGACTGCTATGAAAGAGATCACATTAGAGGGGCTTGATTAGAGTAGAAGGGAAATGTGGGGCAAAACTCAAAATCATGATAAAACACCAAGCTTACTGTTTGGATAAAGGCTGGTGAAATTGCAAGACTATGGTGCTTAGTTACCCTGCAGGTCTGGAACTGAACTCATCATGGCTCGATGTTCAACCAAACAATAGACAGTTCTACAATGGGAACAATGACATTAGAGACATACAAATACCGTAGAATAATAGATCACATGAGATCAAAAGACAGCATTCCCCCAAGAACGAAGTTCAAAAAAGTTGAGAATGAAGGAAGCTTGGAGACAAGAAACAAGAAGATGTGGGGGAAGTGATGGTACATTGTGGGAATTGCTGTCAATGACATGAAACAAAATGTGTATGCATTGCTCAATGGACAGCTGAGCTGCTCTTTAACCTTCACCCAAATCACAATAAAAATGTTTTTAATCAAAGAAAACTTCATGGTTCACTTCTACTCTGACACACACGTGGTGATGAGGAAATAGTTTCAACCGGGTTTGCTGTGGTCCAACCACCAGACATGTGCTCATGGGAGAAAGAGCATGATGACGCTGGCAATACCGAGCAGGGCCAAGATGGTTTTATTTGCCTGCATCATAAAAATGGTAGCCTGGTGGTGAGATGATTCAGAGCTCAAGTGCTAACCAAGAAGCCACCCAGTTTAAACTCACCCAGCCCTACTGAAGGAGATTTCCCTCCTCAAAGGTGTTGTTGGTTGTGATGTGCCATTGAGGCGATTCTGACTCCCTGTGACGGGAAGGAAAGGCACACTGTGCTATAGTGTTAGGGTTTTCAGTGGCTACTTCCTCTGAAGTGGGCAGTGGAACCCTTCTTTGTATTGTGTTCTTAGCCTGGAAGTTTCCCTGACACCTCTTCACTTGGGGTAACCCTGCTGGCATTAGAAATACCAGTCACATGGCTTCAAGCATCACAGTAACACACAACTCACCACAGCACCACAAATGGACAGACAACAACAGGCTAGGAGTCTTCATGGGAGCAGGCAGTCACGTCTTCACTCTCTCGATGGGGATCAGTGAGTTCAAACTGCCAGTCTCTCTGTTACAGCCGCACATGCAACCACTGTGCTGCTAGGTACATTTCCTTAAAATTCTGCCTAGAAAAATCTGTGGAACAGTTCTTCTCTGTCACAGAGGGTCACTGTGAGCCAGGATGGGCTCTGAGACACACAAATGCAACACCATGAAGCCACCTTACTCTGTCCTGCTCTTATTTAACTCTATTCTTTTCTGAGCTATCTTTTCTGTATATTCAGAAGAGACTGGCACTGAGCAGTGTTAATTCCACCAAGGCCAGGAAGGAGGTCAAAGAGTCACAAAGGACTATCTCTTTGCTCTCATGCCACTGCACTACGGAGGCTTGGGTGGCAACTGGAAGCTGCACATTTCACTCCTTGTCCCTACACTCCTGGCTGAGTCTCCTCAGAGTGAGACTGCCCCTTTACCCAGCTCACTGCATTGGCTGTCTTGCTCTGAAAAGAGAATTCTCACATGTGAGTCTGACTGGGTGGCAGATGGGAATCTTATTGCTGCTCTTTGGAATATGAAAGGCCTCGGATCAGAGTGCTGCAGGGGAGTGATGTCTGCAGAAGACCTGCTGGTCTCCCAGTTAGAAAGAAGCCTTCCCCTTTGCCTCAGAGGTGCGTTCACTGTGGGTGGCAAGTCAGATCCTTGGGCTGGCACTCTCAGTAAACAGATCATATGGGCACCTTGAGAAGCGCTTGCTCACTGACCCAGCTCCCCAAGGATGTAAATATACCAACCAGGATGACTAAGGACACCAGTGCCAAGAATGATCACATTCTTTGCATGTGTACAAATGAGGTGGGCAGCCACCTTCGCTGATGGTGGCTGCACAGTGAGTGTCTGGAATCACACCTGGCTAGGTGGACCATTGAAAGAGTTGGTGACATGATAATAGGGAGTACACCCCGTTGTCAGTAAAGCTGAGGAAATGGCATTTGAGGAAGCAGGGGCAGCTGGGTCGCCAGCATGAAGTCAGCGAGAACCATGCTTGTGCCTCCTTTGTTCACTCGTGGCTGCTGGCATCTGGGTAGTGAGGACACCATGGCTACTGCCAGAATTCTCCACGGTCCCTGGTTCCACTCTCAAGTCGCTGGCTTCCTCACTACCACTGCCATCGAGTCGATTCTGACTCACAGCAACCCGAAAGGACAGAGTAGAATTGTGGCTGGTGGGTCTGGGGGGCTGTGGATCATTATGAGAGCATTTCTATCTCGCAGTAGCTAAAGGGTCCAAAATGCTGACCTTACGGTTAGCAGCCCAACATAACCCACTTGGTCATGAACCCTTGCCGGCTGATCCAGGGAGTCCATTCCCAAGTGCATATCTAAAAGAATGAAAGAAGAGTACCCAGATGGATGCTGCACTAATCACTATGGGCAAAAGGTAAACAATAAGCCAACAATACCCATCAGTAGAAGAATAGAGAAAATATGATCTACACAGAGTGGGGTAAACATATAGTCTGCCACAAGAAAACTAAGGCCTTTGATTCGGACAGACTCTGTAACACAGGTGAACGCAAGACATGAAGTGAAAGACGCCAAACACCAAATGCCATGTATTGTGAGTCCATTTAGAGGGAAAATGCTGGACAAGTAAATCCCGTAGAGCCATAGAGTAGATTGGTGGTTTCCCAGGGTGGGGTGGGAAGGGCAATGGGGAATGACTGCTTAATGGCTGCAGGGTCGATGAAAATGTTCTGGAACTGGATGGTGGGAAGCTTTCACAATGTCCTTAAAACTACTCTTAAAAAGGGGAGAGAAAGAATCTGCAGAAAGCACAGTTCTGATTGACTCACATGAATGCGATCACCACGAATTGGAATCCACTAGAATTGGAATGGCAGCTAGACTATTGTTTCCTTGGGAGGTGCCTCCAGGAAGGACCAGTAGAGAAGGGTAATACTGATAGAGCAAAGGGAAGGGGCCGATAAAGAAATGTCATTGAGTAGGTTCCCAGAGACAGTATAAATCCTCTTGTAGTTGTCCCACCCAAAGGCTGAGGGAACTGGAGTGTGGCTCCACCTATCCACATGTGTCATTGGTTAAAGTGGCATTAGGTCCTGGAGGATGTCAACTCCCCTGTCTGCTCAATGACTGTTCCCTGTGTGGGGAGTTACATGTGCTTCCTGTGAGACCATTGGCATTTTTGGGAGTGGTGGGTGCCAAGTGCTAATACATGGGCACATTAGCAGCTGCTACAGCAAGTGCTGTACATTTTTAGCTGCTTGAGTGACAGGTGGGCCCTACCTCCTGCCTATATTCAGTGGTGGGGTGTTCAGATGGGGGGCATCCGAAAAATAATAAGGCCCTATTCTTTGCAAATAGACATTATTATTATTTTAATCTGTCCCAACCCCCTTTCTTATCTGTCCCTGTGAACTACCTCACTTGCTGAAATATCAGTTCCCTGGGGAAGACACCACATTTCAATACGGTCACAAGGCTGTTTTCATTGGCCCAGTGGAGACACTGACATAAGATGGGTCAACTAGACGCTTTTTCTGGAACATTTCCAACCAAAAAACGAAAAGGAATGTCCCGCTTTTGCAAGTGGCCTGGCATCTAAGAAGCATAATTCAGAAGCACATGTCCCGCCACGTGGAGGAGGCGCTCTATGTTGCAAGATTACAGCATGTGCCCTGAGAGACAGACACAAAGAACACAGGAACATGCCAGTGGTGGTCAGGAACCGTCGACAGAGCCAGCTGTCCTCTTGTTCTCCCCACCTTTCCATTTTCCTAGGATTCTCTCTTCCAAGTACTGGTCTCTTTGCCTGTTTACAACCAAATGAGCCCCAAATAAGATCCGGAGCATAGAAATAGAAGGAGGAAGTTGGATGGAGACTGTAGTTCATACTCCCCAGAAGCCATTCAGACTCCCTGGAAGAAGGAGACTCTGTGATGGAATTAGTTCTGGATTCCTGACATTTATTGAGGAATGCTCAGGGAATAAGCACCTGTGGGGGGAATCAAGGAAGGGCACAAGAGGGAAATCTCAACAAAGGTCTCATCCCTGCCTATGGAGAGTGTCATAGTCAGTGTTCCCTAGAGAAACCAAACCAGTTATATAGCTGTAACTGGAGGTATTTGATATATCCACCAGGGCTCCTATGGTTAACCACTGCACCGGCCACTCATTGCCATCAAGGTGGACTCAAAGTGACTGTGTAAAACAGTATAGAACTGACCTTTTGGGCGTTGGATACTGTAACTCTTCAGGAGATTACGAAGCTTCATCTTTCCCTCAAGGAGCCGTTGGTGTTTTCAAACTGATGTCCTTGCTGTTGGATGCCCAATGGGCCACCCACTACGACACCAGAGCCCCATAGAGTGAGGCTTATTTCTAGGAATTGGCTCACATAGGGGAATGGCAAGTTCCAAATTCATAGGTCAGGCAACAGCCTAAAGAGCTCTGTAGATGTTCATCCTAAAATCCATAGGTTAGGTGATGGGAAAAGACAAGAATAAGAATGGTCAGAACACACCCTAGGGAAACTCCCTTTCTGCACTGAAGGCCTTTGCCTGATAGGTTTACCCCTTCCCACATTATGGAAGGTATTCTATTTTGCTTGAGTCCAACTCCATCATAAGAGCAAATAGATGAGGTGAACAAGCGGCCATCTAGCTCAGAAGCAATAAAGCCCACCTGGAAGAAGCACACCAGCCGGTGCGATCATGAGGTGCCAAAGGGACCAGGTATAAGGCATCATGCAAAAAAAAAGAATATATATATATGTATATATATATATATATCTGTGTGTATATGGATATATATATATATATATACATATACATATATATATATATATATATACCATAGAGAATGAAGGGGGAAGTGCAGAGTGGAGACCAGAGGCCCAAATGTCGACCACTGGAGATCCCCTCATAGAGGGCTTTAGGAGAGGAGATGGGTCAGTCAGGGTGTGATGTAGTACCGATGAAGAACAAAGCTTTCCCCCAGATCCTGGATGCTTCCTCTCCCCAACTACCAGGATCCAAATTCTACCTTGCAGGACTGGATAGGGCAGAGGCTGTACACTGGTGCATATGGGAGCTGGAGGCACAGGGAATCCAGGGTGGACGATACCTTCAGGACCAGGGGTGTGAGGGGTGATACTGGGAGAGTGGAGGCTGAGTGGGATGGAAAGAGGGAACTGATTACAAGGATCCACATGTGACCTCCTCCCTGGGAGATGGACGGCCGAGAAGGGGGGAAGGGAGACTCTGGAAAGGGCAAGAGATGACAAAATAACAATCTGTGGATTGTCAAGAGCTCCTGAGGGAGGGGGGAAGGGGGAGGGAGGGGACAAAAAAAGAGGAACTGATGCGGAGGGCTTAAGTGGAGAGCAAATGCTTTGAGAGTGATTAGGGCAAAGAGTGTACAGATGTGCTTTATAAAATTGATGTATGTATATGTATGGATTGTGATAAGAGTTGTATGAGCCCCTAATAAAATGTTTAAAAAACAAGAGCAAATAGATGAATGCTTGTTTGACCAAAAAACTGGGCACCATAGCCTCGCCACATTGATATGCAAAAGGAGCCATCACAAGGAGCTCTGTAACTGGGACCTGGCCAAGTGGTGACCAGTAGCCTGGGACTTTGTAGCCTAACACGTTGCAGCGAATTGCTTACTAGTTCTCCTCTAGCTATAGTCTTTGTTACTCCTACCAATGACAGGGTGGAACTATGCCACCGAGGGAAGTAGATAGCATGCTAATAATATCAGTAAGGTGCATGGCATCCTCGAAGAGGTGAGACCATTCAAATAAGACCTGTAGACCCCTAATGTAGGAATTGGTCGGTTTGGTCATCCTGGGTGAGTTAACTCAGAAACAGAAAGTGGAGTTTCAAGAGCACCGAGAAAGACGAGCCAGCAGTGGAGTGTGCTCTTTGGACCCAGGATTATTACTCTGAGTACCACCTCTGTCCAGGAGACAGAGATCCCTGACACTGGATGCATCAGGAGACAATGAAAAACAGTGGCAGATAAATAGCTCATGGAAGCAGAGGCAGCAGCACCAAGACCCCAGAACAGGGAGCTCGCCAGCACACAGAATGAGAAAGCTGAGTGTCTTTGGGCCAAGGTTTCCAGACAAAGCGGGCTGCCTCAACGCACTTATCAGCAGAGTTGAAAGAACTTTGTACACGGTCCCACGCACAGCAGAGGTCAAGGAGCTGCAGGGCAGAGGCCAAGGACCAGAAAAAGTTCTGCCTCTGGGCACCACTGGGAAGAGACTGTCCTGACTGAAGAACTATATCTCCAGTCATCTCTGATCCTGAATTGTCACCTGCTAGGTCCCCAATTAACCCCAGAAACATAAGTATTGTTTGCGAGTTCTGTGTGGCCATTGCCACTTAAGGATTATCAAACCCAGCAGAGAAGAAGAGAGTGTCATGGTAGGGATGGTTGGTGTCAGAAACTGTGAAAAGAAAGGAGGGTGGAGGCATTTTGATCTCTGTTTCATAGGAATCAGCCTTGGGCTGTTTATCTTGATCTTCCTCCATTGCCTTTTGTGAAGTTACAGGGGTTCAAATGCCTCCACTATGCCATTTATACCCCTACATTGACAAGTCATTGGATGAAGGTTAGTTTGGGGAAGGAGCAGACCTTGGATGAGCTCTCATCAGCTGAGGCAATCCTGATAGGGGCCAGATAGCTGGGACCTTTTCTATCAGTGGCTCTCTCAGCAGCTGGGGAAATCAGTCTCTTGGCCCGGTGAGGAATCTGGGTGACACACTCATCTATGACAATATCCTGAAGAACAAGCTCCCACAAAAACCTGGCTGAGGACTCTCGCCTAGAAAACAGGAGTGCATGCCTAGCTAATAATAGCCATTTACTGAAGGCCCTATGATTGGAACTGTGCCTCATTTACAGATAGAAAACTAAAGGAAGGGATTTAAGGTGGCTAAGTTAATAAGTGACAGAGACAAGATTCAAACACAAGTTTGAAGCTGGTACTGTTAGCCTTTTTTCCAGGGCTGGGTTTTAGATGAGGCAAATGAGACACTTGTCAGGCACACAAGGCAAAGAGGCCTTCCCTCTCCAGTGTGACTTTCCCCATAAGTCTGAATCATGGGTCTGGTGTGTCTTATTTGCCTTCCCTGAGTCTCAGAACCTGTTGTAGTCTGATTTGCTATTTGGAGGAATAAGCCAGAATGCTCAAGTACTCTGAGTCAAGACCCAATCTCCCCTGGAATTGTTCAGTGGGACTTACCAGCCTCTTCTTTTGTGTTTCACTTTTCTAGAAACCTCCATGGAGGACTAGCTCTCATGAAGAGAGCTTCAAAAAGCTCATGGCAAAATTCCATTATTTTTTCGTATCATTTTTCCACACGCTTTTGGAAGCTCCCTCCTCATCCCTTTCCACAGTCTTTCTCAAGGAAAGAGACTGTTGCTGGTTGATGTCAGATGCCCCTGAGTCTGTTTTCTACTCAGAATGCTCTGCACAAACTCTATCAACAAGTGATGTACAGTCAAACGTGCTTTGTGTCTTTAAGTTGATGTCAGCTCATAGTGACCCTACAGGACAGAGTAGAACTGCCCCCAAAGGTGTCCTAGGCTGAGATCGTTATGGGACCAGCTCGTCAGGTCTTTTCCCCTTTAGAGCCCATGGGTAGGTTCAAACTACCAGCCTTTGGTTTAGCCACCCAGTCCTTAGCCATTGTACCACCAGGGCTCTTTAAAACAGGGATTAGGTTGATTATTTTTATAATCTCCAGCCACATTTGAAAGCTGCTTCCCAGAACACCCTTCCCCAGATTGTTGATTAAGACGGGCATTTGGGGACTCGTTTCTTTCTCATTTGTGTAAGTGCACTCGATGAGAGGGTTTTCCCTTCATAGATAGGTGATCACATACTATTTTTCCAAATTGAACCACTCTTGGTGGTATATTGGGTTAAGAGTGGGGCTGCTGCTAATGGCAAAGTTAATGGTTCAAACCCACCAGCTACTCCTTGGGAGAAAGATGAGGGTTTTCTGCTCCAGTAAAGATGTGCAGTTCTGAAAATCAGCAGAGCCAGTCTATTGTGCCATATATGAGGTCAACCCCATGGCAGTGGATTTGGTTTTGGTTTGGGTCTGTGGGGGAAGTCCTTAAGTCATTCTTTAGTCACATGGAGGAGTCCCTGGGTGGTGCAGTTGGTTAACATACTTGCCTACTAACTCATAGGTTGGAGCTTCAAGCCCAGCCAGAAATGTCTCTGATGAAAGGCCTGGTGCTGCATTTCAAACAACAACAACAAAATCAGTTATAGAAAAAGACAACAGAATGTCGTTCTACTCTGGCCCAAAGGAGTCCCTATGAATCAGAGTTAACTTCATGGCAACTGGCATGGGTTTGGTCCATGGGAAAAAAGAACCCTTCATAATTGCCTCCATGCCCAATAGTTCCTTTCCTGTATCCCTAGACCACCCCAGCACCCTCAGCATCTTGCCTTATAATTGCCATGGGTCCGTCTCTCTTCCCAATGGGCCAGGCCGTGATGCAGCCGCTGCCGACACAGAGGGATTGTGCAGTCCCTGCATGATCTACAGTCCTCATGACATATATCTTGAATGAAGATTAAGTGATCCTCTCTAGAGCTTAGCTCAGGTGAATCCACTACCTCAGCTGGAACCGAAGTGGTGCCAGACCAATGTTAGTTTTTAAAAGATAGAAGGGCATTCCTAATCTTTGTGGAGAAACAGAGAGGATTTAGTGAAATGTTTCTGCAGTTGAGGCTACAGATGATCTGTTGACATGGTCTAAAAGGTTGTAGGTGGTTTACTGTCTCTCGGTACCATCAATTTTGCATTTTGTCCTGACTCAGCAAATTGGTTGGGATTTCGGCTTACTGACAAGGACCTTCAGAAAGAATGTGGTTGCGGAACAAGTTTAAGAAAGGAAGGAGCTTTGAAGCAGTCCTCACTGAGTGCCAATCCAAAACTCTGTAACCCAGCACCTCAGAGGGCTTGACCTGGGATGGACTATGGCAGCAGCACCATGAGCCACTTCCTCCAGTGGCCCTGACTGAAGGCTCAGAACCTGCCTCTGATTGGCAGCTGAGAGATACTAGGATCATCACCTGCCACATCGCCTGTATTTCTCCTGGCAGTAAGAAATCCCCAAAGTACACTATGTTCAGGCAATCTTTCCAGCCTACAAGCAGTTGTTGCTTATCTGTTAGCTTTGTGCAGGGGAACAATCAGGCTTTGAAATTGAAAGACTTGCATGTGACTCATGAGGTTAAGAGCCCAACGCATAACCACTATATTACCAGGGTTCCTTCCTCTTGAAGGATAGGTAAGCAACAAAAGGAACATTTCTCTTAAAACCTCTGATCAAGAGTGGCACACAACTCCTTCCACTTTTATTCTATTGGCCAAGACCTTCGCTGGCAGGGCAGGGAAGTTTACTCTTTCCTTGGATGACTAGGAAGTGAGTGAAATTTTGTCATCTCATACAAAGGGAAACATGCTATATGATCAAATAAGTTTAAAAAAATCAAAATATTCATAGAATCTGCCCAGTGTGGCAAAAGCATGAACACTCCCATTGTAGAAGAAACACTGCTCTCAGAAACCACACTGTGCCTGGCAAGGGAGACTGGGAGGATTTATGCTTGCTCACTTTGGCCAAGTCATTAAGCAAGGCTGATCAGTAGAAAAGGAACTCGGGTTTGGTGTGGGGATGTGTCATTGGATATGCAGGCGATTCTCCTTGAGATGTATTGGCCCACAACTTTGGACTCACATACAGCAGTGACCATGAAGATGGCATTGGACCTGGCGACATCTCATTTTCGTATATAGAAAGTTGACACAAGCATCTCCTGGTGGTGTAGTGGGTTACACATTTTGTCCCTAACCTTAAACTCAGCAGTTCGAAAACAGCAGCACTCAGTGAGGGAAAGATGAGGCTTTCTACTCCTGTTAAGAGTTACAGGCTCAGAAACTCATGGGGGCAATTCTCCCCTGTCCTACAAGGTCGCTATGCATCAGCAGTGACTCGATGGCAGGGAGATTAAGTTGATATTACCTATTTTAGAAAACGGTTCTGGTTATTCAATTAAGTAAGGCAGGTGCAGCCCTGTCACACAGGGTTTGTTTAGATAGAACAGTAGTGTCCACTCACTCATTAGCTCAGTGTGTCTGGAACCCCAATGTGTATTTCCACATGGGACAAGTCAGGTTGAAGACACTGGGGATTCGTGCTTTGTTGAACAAGCCCTGGAATTGCAAGAGTTCTAAAAAGGAGTCAAAGTTCCTGTTTTTATAACTCTCTCTCACACACACAGACACACAGACACACACACACACACACACACACACAAGGAGAAAGTGGTGAACTTCACAGAACGTAGTGGGGACTTCACAGAAAGGGGGGTTGATAGCCGTGAACAGGGTTGGGCTGGGTCTTGTTCTATCCATTTGAAAGTCTCTAGGCTAAACAGAAATGTCCTGGTGGTATAGTAGGTTCGGTGCTGGCCTGCTAACCACCAGGTCAGCAGTTCTGAATCCACCAGTTCCTCCATGGAAAAAAGATGAGGCTTTCTATTTGAGTAAAGAATTATAGTCTCAGAGACTCATTGGGGCATGTTTATTCTTCCCTATAGGGGCGCTGCGAGTCAGAATGAACTCAGTACAGTATGCAAAGAACAAGCTGTGCTAATACCATTCCAGAGAGACAGTGGTGTTCCAGGGACATTGGCTTCGCCTGGCCCCTGACCCTGAGGAAACATGAGGTCTTCAGGTCCTCTCCTGCTGCTTTTCTTTACCATCCTCCCATATCCTCCTCTGCACTCCCAAGTGGTGGGCATGATTTATAAACACAGAAATCCACTTACTCCTTTGGAAAAGTGGTTTACTTCACCCAAAAATTCGGAGAACTGTGTAGTCTCCCTTTCAAAGTAAATTATACGATGAACATACAATATTGATTGCAGGCATGTGGATTCTTAATCCTCAAGTTCCCATGAAACCCTGCTTTCCATGGCAAATCAGCCCGCCATTTCAGCACGCCAGTATTGCCAGGAGAAAGGAGCCTCAGCAGCCACCACTGCTCCGCAGCCTGCTTTTCACGGTCACACGGGGATGTCAGAGTGCCCCACACCTCGTGCACTTGACTCAGTGCTTGCTTGCAGGGGTTGCATTTCGTTAGAGCCCAACAACTTCTGAGCATTGGCAAATTCCCTCAACCAAAGGTGGGCAGCGGCCTCAAAATGTCACCAGTCATTAACCACCAGCAGGGTTGTGTTATGCTTGTCAGTGCCGTCATGTGCAAGGGGAAAGACAATTCCTACAGGCTGCCAGCTGTGTTTGGGGAGGGAATGCCAAGTGGGGAAGCTGGGGGTCCTCACCCCAGCAGCCACAGTTCCTGGCTCCAGGCCCTGCCCCAGGCTGTGCCAGGATGAAGAGCCTGGACTCTCAGAGACTCCATACCTCGATTTCCACTCAGGTTGTGTTGGGTTGATCATTCCTTCCCTAGGATACCTCCCATCTGTCAGTTTGTCATCATGTTGTCATTTGTCTATAGCTGTGATTGCTGTAAGCGGTGTCACCAGCTATGATTTTAACCAGAGCAAGCCACTCTGGACACGCTTCACCAGAGCATCCAAGCTAGGACACACTGGGAAGAAAGACCTGATGATGTAATACTGAAAATGAGTCCATGGAACCCTATGGATCAAAAGAGAATACCGTCCAAACAAGCACTGGAAGAGGAGCACGCTAGGTGGGAATACACTCACACTATTCAGTGGGAGGACTCCCTGGGTAGTGTTTGACTAGCACTCAGGAGGTCGGCAGTTAAATCCCACCCAGAATCCAAGAGGTGCCTAAGGAAGGTAGGCCTGAAAATCTGCTTCCAAAAGGTCACAGCCTTAAAAACCCTATGGAACAGTTCTACTCTGAAATGCATGGGGTTCGCTATGAGTCAAAATGGACCGAAAAGCAGCTAATAACAACAACACTGTATAAAGAACAACACTGCAAGTCCTTAGGACAAAATACACAGCAGGCACAATAGCCTCGACCCCACAGGATAGGGCAACTTATTTTCCTTTGTACCAGAGACCGGAACTGTACAACGGAATGAAACCCTGCCTGCTCTTGTGTCATCACCACAGTCGTTGGTCCATGTTGAGCCCAGTGCTGTAGCCACTGTGGACATCCATCTTATCAAGGGTCTTCTTCCCTCTTGCTGCCCCTGTACTTTAACAAGCATTATGTCCTTTCTTAAGAATCAGTCTCTCCTGATAGCATGTCCAATGGATGTGAGATGAAGACTTGCCATCCTCACTTCTAAGGGGCATTCTGGCCATGCTTCCTCCAAGAGGGATTTGCTTGTTCTTCTGACAGCCCAGATGACTTTCGGTATTGTTTGCACATCATTCACATGCATTGATTCTTCTTCAGTTTTCCTTACTCACTGTCCAGCTCTCACATGCATATTGACCATTGAAACTACTTACCTTGAATTCAGAGCTTAGGGTACACTACTCAAAGCCACATAGCTTGTGAGTGGCTGAAACATGTCTGCTGCCAGGATCTGTCCAATTCATTTTATTGAAACATCATACTCAAAAGGTGCTTTAGGCAAACATATTTTGTCTTTTGACTACATGTCCCAATAATATAACCAGACTCAGACCCTCACATTGTAATGACTCAGCTATATGTCTGAGAGGTAAAAAGACCGCCAACCATATAACTGATGGGAGAATAGGTACTGACTGTCACCTGCAATGCCATTCCTTCAACAAATATTTATTGAGTGTTATTCAAATGACAACATTTTGCAAAGCTTTAAGAAGACCCAGATGTAGAGAACACAGTCCCTGCTCACAGGAGACTCACAGATACTGCATCAGGGCATTCAGATCAGGGACACCACAGAAAGATGCTGAAAGAAAAATCATAAAAAAAAAATAGCAACACGCACGGATTCCAGGACAGATAAAATCCTCAGGAACAGTAATGGGAGTAGCGATACTGTGGTAGCTTTTTAATCTCCCATCATCTTGCATAGGGGTGGAGTCCAGACTGTCACTCAGGCCATAGCCAGTGAGGTCTCAATGTGGGCATGGCCTTCTCTTGAGGATTCTGGCAACTCCTGTGTTCTTTCCTGGGGGTGAGAGACACCCATGACTTGATATTTCTGCTGACAAGATACATGGATCTACATTGACGGCAGCCAGAGCCTTGAACGGCGAGGAGTCATGTGGAGACCCATGCCACTTTCCACCTCCACTGGGTCCATAAGACATTCCACTGACTGCCCTGTGATCTTCCAGCACTTGGTGTCATTGCATGTGTTGCATAAGGCTGAAATAAATTTACACACTGTTATTGGATATATGGGTTAATTTCGTACTTATGGACGTGTTCTGGACTGGGCTGGGATGTTTTCTTAATATACAATTATTCTTCTATATAAAGCTTTTTTAAGACACATGAGTGTTTATGAATGTGCTTCTCTAGTCAACTCGAACTGACTCAGATACCATGAGGGCACAGGGTGGCTGTGTAGGGAAGGGGAGGAAAAGGGAACTGATAACAATGATGGATTTAGAATGCACACACACACAGCCTAGGGGCCGAATAACAGAAATATGGGTAGAGGGACACAGAGGACAGTGTGTATAAAGATATTAATATATATATAATTTAGTAAGGGTGTGAGGGTTGAGGAAAGAGGGAAAAAACAGGAGCTGATATCAAAGGGGTCAAGTAGAATGATAGTGTTTAGAAAAGGATGATGGCAGCATATGTACAAACTCGCTTGATCTAATTGATTTATGGATTGTTATATTATCTGTCAGAGCCCCCATTAAAATGTGTTCTTTTTTCGATAAGAACATAAACTCACTGCCATGGAGTCAATTTTGACTCAGTATAGAACACCCCCTGTGGTTTCCTCACTTGCTATTCTTTAAGGAAACAGAAAGCCTTTTCTTTCCCCTGCAGAGTGGCTGGTGGTTTCAACTATTGACTTTGAGGTTAGCAGGCACCATAGCACCATGATTCCTAAGGATGCTGATAGAAAGGGAGAACCTTGTGGAACATAATTTAAAATTCTTTTATTATCTAGACTTACTTAACTGGAAGAGTCCCAGAGAATATGACCCTGAGTTACTCTTCAAACCTTGAATTGAAACTGTCCCCTGAAGTCATCTTTAAACTAAATAACAATTTAGCTCTTAAAGGATTGCATCCTTGAGTATTGCAGTCTTTAAAAAATCAGCACAAAACTAAATGGGCTACAGGTAATTCAAAATATATGTGAGAGGGTTGTGGCAGAGAGATTAAGTAAAAAGAAAGGAAACACCTAGAATAGAAAGAACAAGAATGTTAATTCAATATGAAGAGTGTGACCAATGACACTGAACATTGTGTCCAGAAAGGGTTGAAATGGAACAGATTTTGCTTTGTATGTTTTCACATATCAAAATTAAATATTAGTAGAAAAAGAGAGAGACTCGCATCTGTTTGAGGCAGACTACCAAATACTGGGTTATATATAATGCTAAGTATTGAATATTATCCCATTTTCATATGGCAAGTATGGAAAGTCAAGGATGGAGTGAGGCATTCACAGGGGAGATGGCATTTGAATGATCCAGGAATATGGCTAAAGAAGATGCTCATTCCTGAGTGTTTCCACTGGGTTCGCAAACACATCAGCAAATGAATGTCAAATAACCCGTCTCACCCTCTAACTCAGAGCTGTGCAACCGAACTCTCTTCTATGATGAAAATGTTCCCAAGCAGTGGTTCTCAACCTGTGGGTCGCGACCCCCATGGGGAGGGGGGGGGTGTCGAACAATGCTTTCACAGGGATCATCCGATTCATCACAGTAGCAATATTATAATTATGAAGTAGCAACAAAAATAATTTATAGTTGGGGGAGCACCACACATGAGGAACTATATGAAAGTGTCACAACATTAGGATGGTTGAGAACCACTGTTCTAAAGGCATGACATCCAAACCTGTAGCTACTACATTTTATCAGGAAAGACCAGTCCATGGAAAGGGACATCATGCTCGGTAAAACTGAAGGTCCACAAGAAAAGAGACTGACCATCAAGGAGATGGGCTGACACCATGGCTGCAACAATGGACTCCAACCTAACAACCATGGCGAGATTTGGCACAAGATCAGGCAGTGTCCTCAAAGTAACATCCTTGATCTTCAGTCTTTTTAAAAGATCTGTTGTAGCACATTTAGCCAATGCAACGTCTCATTTGATGTCTTGACTGATGCTTCCTTGAGCATTGATCTGGCTTAGGGTTTAAAAATTCCCCTTGGCTTCTCAATCATACAGGAGGCCCACACAGTGATCATCTTTCCTCACTACAGAGTGTCATGCCCCACTCACATTGGTCTCCTTGCTGTTCCATGAAGAAGCTTGGAGAACCCAATCACAAGGCCTTTTGCACTGACTGTCTCCTACCTGGAACACTTTCCCCACCGCCAGATGGCCACTCCTGTGTCTTCCTGCCTTATTCAAGTACTGCACTGTCAATGAGATCTTCCTTGGCTGCGATGCACTACTTGCCCCAAGTTTCCCATCCAGCGCAGTTTAGTGAGAAAAATCTCACTGCTACCTGCAGGGGGTGAACCTCGGCACTGGCATCTCAGAAAATGGAGCATAATCAGAACAGAAATGTGACCCTACCTCTCATGCTAAAAGGCTGCTAACTGCAAGATCTAAACCACCACACAACCAGCCACTTCTCAGGAGAAAGGCTGAAAGTTAGTCTCAGAAACCTGCAGGGGAAGTTCTACCCTGTCTTATAGGGTCATTCTGAATCAGTATCAACTCTATGGCAGTAAGTTTGCATTTGGGGTGGGGGGGGGGCGCGTTCTAAGGAGCTCTGGGTCACATACCCTGATCAATCCAACTGGCAGCTCCATCAGCTGGCTAAGGCTTCAAAAGACTGAGTAGGTAACCCAGAGCTCAGTGCTGTTGGCAGAAACTTTTGGGGGGTCAGAAGGACTTGAGGTGATGGTGTCCTTCTCAGTGGCCTCCGATAATCTTCTCCCCGGTCTGGGCATCAGCATCTTCTTTGCAAAATTGGATGATTGCATTAGAGAACCACTAAACTCCTACATACCTGAGCAACCAGGAAGCAATTGTGAATCCTGGAGAGGAGCAAAGACTATGCTGGTGGCTCTGCAAATCTTGGGAAGCCTGGATCCGATGCGGCTGGAACTGTCCACTGCGAGGCACCAAGAATCCCGAGAGCTGTGGTTCAGGTCTCCTCCTTGCCTGTGTACCATGGAAGATTTAATAAATGTTCTCCTCATGCTACCTTTAGGATCCTTGGTGGCAAAGTGGCAAAACCCCTTCACATTGGCCTATTAACTGCAGGGTTGGCAGTTCAAACGCACCTGCTGCATTCCTGTAGAAAGGGCAGCTTTCAACTCCCACAAAGAATTGTTGTTTCAGAAATCCACAGGGACAGTTGTATCCTGTAACTATGAGTCAGAACTGGCACAATAGCAGTGCGTGAATGAGCTTTAAACTACATTTGAGACTGGGGTCTATTTTGAATTCCCCTACCTGTCCATTGGGTGTCATGGGAAGAAAGTAGATAGGAGAAAAAAGGGTAGGAGGCAGTGAGGGAGGAGGGTAGAATGTATTGGAGTAACACATTCTGGCAGAAAATTGTGTGTATGTGTGTGTGTGCGTGTTCTATTGTAATTCACACAGATTATGGGTGGGGGAGGGAACTGAAAAAGTAAATATCCATGAAAAAGAAAAATGTTTTTCTTTGGTGATTTTCCTTTTGTTGAGCTAAGGGATGGAGACTGTACTGCATGGGCGTGACCAGCCACTGGACCGGTGTGCTGTTAACACACCCTCCTGCCTTTGCATGCTGGGGGCCTCTCTGTAAACAGAAGTGACTTGTGACTTCTGATTTCCTGGGGCTCTAAAGAGAACCCGAGAATAGAAGTTCTAAATCGTGAACAAAGGAGAGACAAAGGGTTAATGAGAGGACAGAAGTTTGAAGTTTCATTGGATGAACACAGCGCCAGCATCCAACAAA
This sequence comes from Tenrec ecaudatus, assembly GCF_050624435.1. NCBI lineage: Eukaryota > Metazoa > Chordata > Mammalia > Afrosoricida > Tenrecidae > Tenrec > Tenrec ecaudatus. Next base: position 216,337 of record NW_027457644.1, read on the forward strand.
CATGCCAAAGGCTGAACTCTGCCCGGAAGTAATGAATGAGCACTGCCTTTATCCCGTGTCCTCACTCTCCCCGTTCCTGCACTCCAAGCCAGCCTCACTAAGAGTAGTCAAAGGTGACATGGTGGTCCTTTCATCTCTCTCTGACCCCTCATGCTGCCTTCACCTCTATCCAAGTTGCTTCATCCTTCCCCCTTCTCCCTGATCTTCCTCGTGGAAAGATCTAATTCATACTAACTGGTAAAAGGCAGTTAGCACACAAGAAAGAAGACATCTCCTTCCTCAGCCTATGCTGCAGAAAAGGAAACTCGGGCTTGAGCTCATTTGCCCAACTGTCAAAGGTCCCATCACGGGCAGGGCCATGATGTGAAAATTCAAGCAAGCAGCCCGAGCCAGAGCTCCCAACCCTCATCCACCGCAATTCAAGTTCATGGGGTGAAGTGGTGAAAAGCTAACCAGAAACTGAGAGTCAATGTAGATACCCAAGGCTTACTTGCCAGGGCACTCACTCACTGCCATTGAGTCAATGCTGACTCATAACAACCCTATAGGACAGGGTAGAATTCCCCTGTGAGTTACTGAGGATGTATCTCTTTATAGGAATAGAAAGCCCCATCTTTCCCTTGTGGAGTGGCTAGTGGTTTTAAACTGTTGCACAAAGCATAACCATGACACCATCAGGACTCCAAAACATGCCAGGGCAATCAATGGTTCTGTGAGATCTCTCAGGATAGAGATATACCTTGGCTACACACGAGAAAACATTCACCTCCAAGTCTAGTTTGTGATCCAAGTGAGTTTTATGAGAATTAGAAGAAGTTTCAGGTTTATAAAGGCACCTGCAGGGCTCTTCAGAAATGTGCATCTCCTTAGAAGCTTCCCTGAAAGTCACGAGGTCTGCTCTCTGCTCCTGCCTTTTAAATTACTCCAAGAGGTGGGGCGTGCTGGTGACCCTGGTTGAACTCATTGGCTGAACTGAATTCACCTGGCCTTGGTGGGCCAATTCAGGTGCAGAACACACCCAGGTGTACCTCCCCTTCCTGGCTGGGAACCTGAGCCTTTGAGCATGCGCAGTGTACCACTCGTTCATGGGACAAAGGCTCAGACTGCTGACCATGCGTAATGGATGCCTCAGTCCCTAAGCTAAACTTCCCAGCAGTTCCAAAACCCCACTGCTGTGTAGTGTTCATGAACTTTGGCAGGAACACATCCTTACTACGAAGAATCCTGGTGGCCCAATGGCTAAGCACTTGGGCTTTAGACCGCGGTCAGTAGCAATACATGAGATAAAGGTCTTGCCATTGTAAACATTCCACCCCACTGCCATCAAACGCAAAGGACCTCTGGTGACATGGCGGGCTACGCACAGAGCTACTACATGCAAAGTCAACAGTTCTAACCCACCAGCTTCACTGTGGGAGAAAGATGAAGCTATCTATTCCTGTAGAGATATAATATCTCAGAAACCTATAGGGAAAATTCTACCCTGCCATGGACTACTAAACGAACAACATAATCTGTCTTGGAAGAAGTCAGGCCAGAGTGTCCTGGACAGCATATATGGCAAGATTTTGCCTCCCAAATATGTTGGACATATTGCCTGGAGAAGGACATCCTGCTTGGTAAAGTGGAGGGGCAGCACAAAAGAGGAAGGCCCTCAACGAGCTGGATTGACACCGTGGCTGCATCAATGGACTCAGGCAGAGAACAAATGTGATGATGGTGCAGGACCTGGAAGTGTTTGGTTCTGTTGTGCATAGGGTCACTTTGGGTCAGAAACCACTCAATGGCACCCGACAGCAACAACAAGTATATAAGATCACCATGAGTTGGAATCCACTCGATAGAAAGTGGGCTTTGGGTCTGTCATGGAACCAACCCTGGCTCATAGCGACCCAATCATGGGATTCTGAGGCTGTAAATCTTCATGGGAGCAGAGGGCCTAATCTGTCTCCTGCGGAGCAGCTGGTAGGTGTGAACCCCTGACTTTGCAGTTGACAGTCCAACACTTCCCTTAAAGTACCCCCCGGGGCTCCTTTGGTAACAATGACAGACTAGGAAACCCAATGGGGACATTGCTACTCTGTCACATGAAGGCATCCTATGCAGAATGGGCTCAACGGGAGCTAACACCAACCCCACCACTTTTAACACCATCCCAACCTTACAGACTGTGCTAGGCTCTTGAAGGAATTGACTTTTTGCACTCCCACTGAGCGAGCTATGAGCATGCATGCCAACACGTAACTTCCCGTCCTGAACTAGGGATCAGCTGCATATGTAGGGATGTGCTTCTAATGTGGAAGGAAGTAAAGAGAGGGGATCTGGAAGCAGGAAAAGCCAGGAAGCAGGAGTCACTTAGGCAGACCCCTTTCCTAAACCAACTTAATTAGCCTACCACAGATCCTGGCTCAGAGGTGATGTTCAAAGAAGAATTGTTGACTGAATACACAAGGGAAGGAACAGAATAAGTGAACACAGAAATGTGCTAATGACCAAATTGACTCACAGTTCCGACCCTGCTCTTCTCCTTCCAGGTTCTTCTCTAGTTGCTAATGGTATTTGCTCGACCTCTCACAAGCACAAAAGGAGCCCTGGCGGCCTAGCGGTTAGGGAGTGGGCTGCTAACCACCAAACTAGCAGTTCTAAATTAGCAGGCATTCTGAAGGAGAACAACAAGCTGTCTGCTACTTTAGAGAATTACAGTCTTGGGAATGCACAGTGGTAGCTCTACCCTGGCCCATAGGGCTGCTCTGAGTCTGACTCGACTGGACAGCAGTGAGTATGGGTTTGGTTTGGTTTTCACAGGTACCCCAATCCATTGGTGGTCTTGGTAAATTGCACACGCTGGTTCAGTGGACCTTGTGTAGGGCTTGAGAATTTGCACTTCTAACAAGCTCTTGATGTTGCTAGTCTGTGACCATATTTGGGGTGGCAAGGCTCTGGACTACCCGGGTCTTCCTGGTGGCTGCTGTCACAGCGCAAGTTCCCAAGAGTGCACCGCTACTCATTTCTTTGGAATGATTTGGACTGAGTTTTCCCAGCCATTTCATCAAGGTTTTTGGCTATTTGTTCCATGACACTGAAAAGTTTGGACCTGACAAAGGGGGGGTAAGGAAGTGGTGTTAACAAACCCAGGGACAAGGGAAAAACATGGGACCCCAAATGGTAGAGAAGTGGGAGTGGCAGGCCTGGTGGGAAATGATCAAGGGTAAGGTTGCTTAGAGAAGAGGTATACTCTAGCCCAGGTGGCGATGAAGCATGGTAGTAGGGCAGGAGGAGAGTCAAGGGAGATGGAGGAAAGAGCTAGGAGTCAAAGGGCATTCATGGAGGTCTAGACAAAGACATGTACATGCAAATATATATAGGAGGATTGGGAAATAGATCTATGTGTCTATATTTATAGGTCAAGTATTAAGGTGGCGGAAGGACCTTGGGCCTCTACTCAAACACTCCCTCAATGCATGAATACCTTCTTTTATTAAATTGGAACTCTATGATGCTCACTCTCCCGACACAACGGCTGGAGCCAAAGTGTGTGAACAAGTAAATGTGGTGAAGAAAGCTGATGGTGCCCGGCTATCAAAAGAGATAGTGACTGGGGTCTTAAAGGCTTGAAGATAAACAAGCGGCCATCTAGCTCAGAAGCAACAAAGTCCACATGGAAGAACACACCAGCCTGAGTGAGCGAGTGGTCCCAAAGGGATCAATTACCAGGCATCAAAGAACAAAAAATCATATCATTGACTGCACACCTCCATGATAGGATCGCTGAAGACAAATGGGTGCATAAGCAAATGTGGTGGAGAAAGCTGATGGTGCCCAGCTATCAAAAGAGATAGTGTCTGGGGTCTTAAAGGCTTGAAGGTGAACAAGTGGCCATCTAGCTCAGAAGCAAATAAGCCCACATGGAAGAAGCAGACTGGCCAGTGCGATCACGAGGTGCCCAAGGGACCAGGTATAAGGCATCATGTAAAAAAAAGAGATATAAGTGTGTGTATGTATGTGTATATATGTGTATATGTATATATGTATGTATATATATGTATATATATATCATATTAAATGAAGGGGGAAGTGCAGAGTAGAGACCCAAGGCCCAAGTGTCGACCAATGGAGATCCCCTCATAGAGGGGTTTAGGAGAGGAGATGGGTTAATTAGGGTGTGAGGTAGTATCGATGAAGAACACAGCTTTCCCCCGGATCCTGGATGCTTCCTCCCCCCAGCTACCATGATCCGAATTCTACCTTGCAGGGCTGGATAGGACAGAGGCTGTACACTGGTGCATATGAGGGTTGGAGGTACAGGGAATCCAGGGTGGATGATACCTTCAGGACCAAGGGTGTGAGGGACGATGCTGGGAGAGTGGAGTGTGAGTGGGTTGGAAAGGGGGAACTGATTACAGGGATCCACATGTGACCTCTTCCCTGGGAGAGGGACAGCAGAGAAGGGGGGAAGGGAGACTCTGGATAGGGCAAGATATGACAAAACAACGATGTATAAATTACCAAGGGCATATGAGGGAGGGGGGAATGGGGAGGGAGGAGGGGAAAAAAAAGAGGACCTGATGCAAGGGGCTTAAGCGGAGAGCAAATGCCTTGAGAATGATTGGGGCAGGGAATGTATGGATGTGCTTTATACAATTGATGTATGTATATGTATGGATTGTGGTAAGAGTTGTATGAGTCCCTAATAAAATGTAAAAGAAGAAAAGAGAAAAAAATGATTAGGGCAAAGACTGTACAGATGTGCTTTATACAATTGATGTATGTATATATATGAACTGTGAAAAGAATTGTATGAGCCCCAATAAATTGTTAAAATTAAAAAAAAAAAAAAAAGAAAAGTTTGGACCTGACATACGCAGCTCAGGCTGTATTATCTATCTTCTCTGCCCTCTTGGATTGGAGATGGATCACCTATGAAGCGATGAGGGTAAGAAGGGTTGGGTGTCTCCGGGTAATGTGAACAGTTAGCACGCTCAACCACTGCTGATTAAAAGGTTTGCGGTTCAAATCCAAGGCCCCTCAGAAGAAAGGCCTGCTGATTGACTTCTGAAAGACCAGCCTTTGAAAGCTCTGTGGGGTCCCGTGGTTCTGACCCACACGGCGTCACCATGAGTTGAAATGGACTCCTCAGAAACGGGTTTAGTAAGCAGCACAAAGAGGAAACTCCTTGGTGAACTGGAGGACACGGTAGCTGAAACCATGGGCTCCAACATACTACCCCTGAGGCTGGCAAAGGACCGGGCAGTGCTGCCTTGTGTTGCAAAGAAGGTCCCTGTGATGTCAGAATGACTGGATAGCACTAACAACAACAAAGGATGTCAGGGCCCTTCACTTCCCCAGACCACTGACCAGGTTCAAAGACCCGCATGCGAGTATAGTTTCACAGTTAGACGTGTTTAGAAAAAATAATGTTTGCAAAAGTAAAGTCTTGGTTTACATTTTACAGAGCATGCACAATTAGTAGAACTCTTAAGGTCCACCGAAACCTGTTTAGGGTCCCCTCCACTTGCTCACCACCAATAAGTCGATTCTGACTCATATTGATCCTACAGGAGAGGTTAAAATTTCCCCTGTGGGTATTTCTGAAACTGTAGCTCCTTATGGGAATAGAAAGCCTCCTCTTTCTCTGCAGCTGGTGGGTTCAAACTGCCAACCTTGTCTTTAGCATCTCAGGACTGACTTGTTTCTCTATGAAACCAAAATCTACCTCACTGCCAGGGATGTGATGCTGACTCATAGTGACCCTATGAGGCAGAGTAGATCTGTCCCTGTGAGTTTCTGAGACTGTAACTCGTTATAGGAGTAGACAGATTCTTCTTCCCACGGAGTGGCTGGTGGTTTCAAAGTGCTGACTTTGGTGTTAGCAGCCCAACATGCAAACACTGTGCCACCAAAGCTCCTTTTGTACCCCTATAAGTAGATAAATATTTCTCTTATATCTGTGTTTCAACCAAAGGCATGGCTATAAAGGAAAAAAGGTCATGAGTGTCAAGAATGATTTGAAAATGTGGAGTTCTTTTGGGAAAGGATATATATATATATACTTGTGTATATAAATAGAATTCTGACGGCAAGAGGGGTAAGGAGTTGGACTGTTAATCTCAAGGTCAGCAGTTTGAATGACCAACCGCTCCTCTGGAGAAAGAGGAGATTTTCTACTCCTCTAAAGAATCACAGTCTCAGAAACCCACGGGGGCCATTTTACTCAGTCCCATGGGCCTGTGATTTGGAATGGACTTGATGGCAGTGAGGGCATGTAAATATGCAAACACCCACCTCGGACTTAGGATTTGACCTGCTCCCTCAGCCCCGTGAGCATCTGCATCTGCAGCCATGGACTTGGCCTTCTGTGAAGAACCCATTAGTGCACTGCCACAAAGAGAATGAGTTTCCTCTGTGTCAGTCCATTACCCTGCCAACGCTCAGGATGGAGCCAACACCCTTGGTTTCCCAGAGAAATTGGCTCAACATCCCCCTGATGTGGTTGCATGACATAGGTCACTCATGCAATGCACTGCATGTGCTCTATTTAATGCACTATCACCAACAAGTCTACATGGGTGGTAACTCTGAAAACCTTGCCCAAACAGCTGGCTTCACCAAAGTATATGGAGTCATGTGGAGTCGTCGACCAGTTCGACTCTGCACTGGCTGTACGTTGGCATTGCCAAGGGGGTTTTCTCACTGATCGTGACCTGAATCCTGCTTCCACTAAGCCTTGCTTCATTGGCCTGGGATGGCGCCAGGCCAAAGGGAGGCTGGAAAGCACCTAAGGGATTCCAAAGTATGACCAAGGGTGAACACTACTGCTTTTGGCCATCACATCCGGGAAGGCCCTTGGGACTTTGCCACTCAAAGTATCATAGGTCAAGGAACCAGCAACATCAGCATTAGCTTCTCCCATGCTAATGACATCGAGTTCATGCTGACTCATAGTGACCCTACAGGACAGGGTAGAACTGCCCTTGTGGGTGTCCCAGACTGTCACTCTTGCCTGGAGTCTACAGACTCATATTTCTCCCAAGGACTGGCTGGTGGTTTAGGACTACTGTCCAGGGCCTCTAGAACTGCTGGATCCTAGACCCCACCCTGAACCCACAAAATCAGAATCTGCCCCCCAGCCCGATTTCCAGGAACCTGGCTAAGTGCATGCATGTGAAAGTTTAAGAACTACTTCCTTAGAAACCATTACTTTCCAGAACAAACTCCTCCTGCCAGAGGTGCAGAAATGGAAGCCCATTAGGCCATGCTCGCCTAGAAGCAATTTGAGGTCTCAGTGCTCCTATATCCTGGCTGTCATCCAGATTTCCTTATTCTCACCTGGACTGTTGTCACTGCAGCAGGTATTGGTGAGTCCTCAGCACGAACAGCCCCAAATTAGGTCTAGAGACACAGCTCCCATTTCAGAGTAGTACAGTCCACAGTTTACTGTAGAGTTTCTGGCTTTCACTGACTTGGGGTAGGGTCTAGTGGGAAACGCATCTTAGCAAGAGCCATTATGTATTCTGGATGTGCACAATGAGTTTGTCTTGAGGCATATTTATGTCGGATATTGTTATGTATTCTCTTTCTATCCTATGCAACGTTATTTTTTTTGAAAATTTATATTTGCTTTTAATTACCCAGACATATACGTGATTTATAGCTAGGTCTGATCAATTGGAATCAGATGACCACGCCTGGATTAACCATGGGTCCTGGTGACCATTAGGCACTTCTTTCCATGAATGATATTTTCACCTGAGTGAATGCATTCACGACTTTTCTTCTCTTAAGATAAATAAGCAGGTGGGTATCATTTTGCTATGCTGGCACTTCCTTGTGCTGTTTTAAGTTCACCCAGCAATTTTAAAAAGAGAAACATATTACAACTGTCACACACTTGATAATTCATGTGGAAAAATTTGGGGGAGAGCTAAATAGAAGTGACCCGTGGTGCAGTCTTACTGCTTGTTAGAAGGTACTGAAATCTTATATACATAAACACTAGAAACCAGGAGAGAGGAAATGGTGGTTCCATGGCAGAATTCTCACTAGCCATGCAGGAAATTTGGGTTTGATTCTTGGCCAGTGCGCCTCCTGTTACAGCGACCACCTAACTGCTAGTGGAGGCTGGCATATTGCTATGATGCTGAACAGATTTTAGCGATGCTTTCTGCCTACAGACAGACTAGGAGGAAAGGCCTGGTGAACTCCTTCAAGCCATCAGCCACTGAAAACCCCCCAACTGACAAGGGGTCAAATCTACAACCCATTGAAGGAATGGGGCAGGACCAGTGGGCATTGTGTTCTTCATTGCATGGAGTCCGCATGAGTCAGGAGCTGGCTGACTTGAAGGCAATTGTCCACAGCACTCTCTAGGAAGGCAGTGGTTGCAGCACATAGGTGTCCTTCATGTGGCCCCATGATCATCAAGCCTTAAGTCATGCAACCAACTCTGGGAAATGAAAGATGCCCGGCGTACCAGGAATATTTGAAGAACCTGGTGTAAATTGGTTCAGCCCAGGGGAGGTCTGGAAACCACCGAGGTAAGCTTCCTGCTGAAACCACTAACTTAGCTCCAGTGCGAGTGGATGGGTGTCTGCGCATGTACCCAGCCACCATTAGTAAGTTTTGTTGTTGTTGTTGTTGTTGCCGTTCACGTCCGTAGAGTCAATGCCGATTCACAGTGACCCTATATGACAGGGTAGAATTCCCCCTGTGAGTTTCTCACACTGTGACTCTTTACGGGAGTAAAAAAGCCTCATCTTTCTCTTGAGGAGTGGCTGGTGGTTTTGAATGGTTGATCTTGCCATTAGTACATTGCGTAACCAGGTGCTGTCAATTTGGTTCCAACTCATGGCCACTCTATGTACAGCAGAACAAAACAACACGCTGCCCTGCGCATTTCTCACAGCCATTCCTACATTTGAGCCACTGTGTCAACCCATCTTGTGGAGGTTTGTCCTCCTTTTGGCTTGACCAAGCATGCTGCCCAACTCCAGGGACTGGTCCCTCCTGATAACACCCAAAGTACATGAAGCCAAATGTCACCATCCTCGCTTCTAAGAATCAATCTGGCTGTAGTTCTTTCAACATAGATTTGTTTGTTCTCCTAGAAGTTCCTTGGTGTATTCAATATTCCTCACCAGGACCATATTTCAAATGCATCAATTCTTCTCGTGGGACTTCCTTATGCATTTTCCAGCTTCCATATGAAAATAATCATGCCTTGGGATAGGATACTCCTGAGTTTTTAAGGTGACAAAGTCACCTTGGTTCAAAAAATATTTAAAAGGCCTTTTGCAGCAAATTCACTGAAAGCAATTTATCCAGTGATTTCTTTACAGATATTTCTATGAGCGTTGGTTGTGGATGGGTCCAAGTAAGATGAAATGCTTCATCATTTAAATCTGTTCTCTGTTCATCATGTTGCTTATTGGTTCAGTGGTGAGGATTCTTGTTCTTTTAACCTCGAGTTGTAATCCACACTGAAGACTATCATCTTTGAACTTCATCAGTAAGTGCTTCAACTCCTCTTCCCTTGCAGCAAGCAAGGCTGGTCGCCTGCATATCTCAGGCTGTTCTCAAATCTTCCTGCAATCCTGAAGTCTCCAATTCAGCCATTCAAAACTCAAAACTGCTCAATGCCATGGAAGTCAAGTCAATTCTGCCTCGAGCAACCCTGTAGGCCAGGGAAGAACCTCCCGGAAGGTTTCCAAGGCTGTAATCTTTGTGGCAGCACATGGTCACATCTTTCTCACTCGGGATAGCTGGTGAATTCCAAGTGTTGCTCTTTCGGTTAAGAGTGAAGTGCGTAAACATTGCCCTACCTGGATTCCAAGTGTGAGCTAGCAGCCACAATTTTCTTCTGAGACCAAAGGGGTTGTTAGGTGTGAATTCTCGACCAAGGGTGGTCCAGCAGACCTGCTCAGTATTCGCCCAGGTGCAAAATCCATCAAGAGGATGCATTGTCATTATTTTTAATCACATAACACACCCAGGTGTAGCAGCAACCCAGCTTTGTAATATCACCCTGGTTTTGATAAATATGTCCCATTCCTTGATAACGCTTCCAAATCCTTTAATATCCTGCAGCTCAGTCCCTGATGTCTGGCTGTAACAAAATGTGTGAAGGGAGACCGTATGTCAATAAACTCTCCCCGTCTGCCTCAACTCAGCGCATAATCAGCTCCATGGTAAAATGCATGGTAAGTCAGTTATGCGCTGGCGGGGAGGGCAAGGGGCCCCTTTCAGGTTTGTCTTCTGATGAAGCTGACCAAAAGGACTTCTTATTTCAGCCTATTAGGAGAGTGAGAGTTGCCCCCCCTCCCTCGCCATTTTTCGTTTCTTTTCCCTTTTTTGTCCCTTTCCCCTGCTATTCTGAAAGGTTTGTCTGTTTTATGCTGCGCTCTCCACTCCATTAAATCACCTTTCCTCACATTAAATACAGGTCTTCAGGGTGGTCAGAGAGCTTTGCTCTGAAGGATAATGATATAAAGAGGATGACGTGCATGAAAAAACATTTTTCAGCTCAATCCCAGGCAGACCACGGGGAAGCATGAAATGGGAAGGGGGAGAGGTGTACCTCACTTTAGAGAAGAGCCAGGCTTCTGAGGGGGGCAGTCACGACCTGGAAGGCTGCAGAAGGCTTCTTTACCTCACTCACTCATTCACTCATTCATTCAACCAGCTTGCTACTTACTTATTAAATGCCAGACCTTGGGGCTCTCTCCCTGAACAAAAGAGACAAAAATCCCCCTTCTGTCATGAAGCTTCCATAAACAGAGGTATTCAAACACTTCCTAGAGAATGTGTTTAAAGTCCAATTTACACAAAAGCAGAAGAAGAGACTGATGCGAGGGGTTTCACACACACACACATGTTCATATATGACTCCCATTGCAGCGACAAAGTGTAGTACTCTTCCAGGAGACACTATTCATTGGAGTTAAATTGCTCCCCCCAAACCCCTGAGCTCTATCTTTTTTTTTTTCATTTCTTTCTGAGAGCAATTGCCCTTGGAAGGGATTAGCTGTTATCACTCTCTAGCACCTTAGTGTGAACTTATTTATTGGCTCCTTCTCCTGCCTAGATAGGAGGGGCCTCCAGGGCTGCTAAAAGCCAGAAAAATCCCAAAAAAAGGCAGCAACAAGAGAGGCAGAGGACAATTGGGGCCAGTGTTTCTCATTTGTTAAAGATGCAGATTAAACACACATACAGCACACACACACTTCCCTGCCGCCCCACCCAATATGGCCCTACTAAATAAGGATCCTACCCCACCATCTGTCCGGGAGCCCGAACTGGCCCTTCCCATGAAACAAGCCAGGGCCATTGAAAGTGACTCCTTAGGCAAAAGACCAGTGACTTAGGTTTTCCAAACCAGGATAAAGCCCATTGGTTAAGCACTTGCATATTATCCAAAAGGTTGATGTTTCAATCCCACCCACAGGTTCCTAGGAAAGAAGGCCTGGTGATCTGTTTCTGAAAGGGCACAGTCTTGAAAAGGATTCCTGGTAACATATTGTCCTGCTAACCATAAGGTCAGCAGTTCAATACTACCAGCTGCTCTGAGAGAGAAAGCTGAGGCTTTCTACTGTACAGATGTATAGTCTCAGAAACCTACCAGGGCAAGTATACTCCGCTGCCATGAGTCAGAATTGACTCAATGGCAGCAAGTGAGTGGATGGGCAGGGATTGATTGGGCACCAACTAACACTAAGAACAACTATTTTGGGTGGCAGTGACATTCTTCTGCTTTATCTAGAATCTGAACTGTCAGCGTCATTGACAATGGAGGCAACAGACAAATAATTATAAACTACAGAAGGGTGAAGAAAAGCTAAAGAAGTTACTTCTGTTTGGGGTTTTGTTGTGTGTGTTTTTTAGCAGAAAATATGAACTATGAAGGAGCAGGGACATGCTGGACTTAAATATAAACTGTAAGATCTCTCTCCGGGCTAGAGTTACATCTCAGTTCTTGGCTTTGCATGAGAAAGAATTCACGCCAAAGCCTGGCTCGTGATCCAAGTGAGTTTAATGAAAGTTAAAAGAAGTTTCAGGTTTTACGCGGCACCCCTAGGATTCCTCCCCACCATGCAACCTGGCAGAGACTGCTCGAGGTCACGCAAAGATCTCTCTCCTAAGTTTTACTCCAAAAAAAGACCTGTCTCAAGTTCTTTCTCAAGTTCTCTCCCCAGTTCCTGTCCCCAGTTTTTCCTTTCTCCCCCTCGCTCCTGCCTTTTCAAGGATTCCCGGGGGGAGGTATGGTGAATGACCCCAGGTCGATCCCATTGGCTGATTTGCAATCACCTGGCCCAGGTGGGCTGATCCAGGTTTAACGCCCATCCGTACCCACCAGCGGGAAAACCTCGGCTTTTGTTCTATGCTTGGTTCTCCTGAGCATGCGTCAATGGACATCTCATTCCTGCCTATCTGCCTAACAAAACCTATTTTTCAACCCCAAGTCTTTCTTGCCAAAAAATAATGTCCCATAATAGGAATGGCCTGAGCATGGCTTCTGCGTTGGATCAGATCAAGAAGATAGCTTTCTTGCCCTGTACTAAGATCACAAAAGAATGTAATCCAGTGCCTTGTAGACAGTCTCGTGTACACAAAAGGTTTTCTAAGAGTCTCCAGAAGGCTGTGCTACAGCCTAAATAGGCTGAATTGCAGCCTAAAACAGAGAGGGACCCATTTCAAAGAGACGTGGGGACATGGCTTTCATAAAATGGAATGCATCATGTAATCCAGTGCAAGGGAAACCCAGTAACTTTGGGAAGGAACTGCATTGGCTTGGACTAAACAGCCAGAGATAGTGCTACATAAAAAGAAAGAAGATGATTGATAAAGCAACCCAGACATTATTGTGGAAAAGGAAAAGGGACTTAGATGACAATCAAAAGCTACAAGGAACCTCTCTTTGGGAGAAGTCTTGTGGTTTCAACTTGTGTGCTCTGGGGGATATTTGGCAGTCATGTATTAAATTGTGCATTCAATTTAATCCCTTTAAGGGATTTTGTCAATGGGCCTACAGCCCAACTATCCTGACAGAAAAATCTATCTTGAAAATCACCCTGCTGTGAGGAAGCTAAAGGCAAGCACATGATACGATCACATGGAGGGAAATTGGGGAGCCAATGCAACAGCAAGAACCCAGGCCCTAGACCTATGAACCAAAGCAAACCCATCTTGCCAGGTCTCGCTGTTTGAGCTGGTTTGGCCAATGCCACGTGGAGTGGAGATGTGCTGCCCCAGCCAAACCTTCCTCAAATTACAAAATTATGAGCAAATAATACACCGAGTGGGATTGAAAGTCACTAAGTAGCAATAGGTAAGTAAAACATATGGGCCTACCATTACCTATCTGTAAAGAGTCTTTGGCAACTGGTTTATGGAAGACGCAGGCCCTGATTACCTCCCATAACACATATTCTTTATCATAACCACGGACACTCATGGAAACATTAAAGTTGTGCTTGAGAGAGGAAAAGGTGAGTTAAGAACTGAGAAAGATGGTCATGCGGCCTGGATATTGCCCAAACACTCCATTCTCCTTGGTCTCTTGGAAGAAGTAGAGGGATGAGAACCCAAAGTTGTAAACATCGTGTGGATTAGAAACGTGTTAAGTTTGGTGTGAGGGCTGAAGGCCCAGGTTGGTAAAATTATTTCTGTGGGATTTTCTAGAACCAGAGCTGCTCTGAGACCCACACTGGAGAGAATGCCATGGTCATTACCCTTGTATGCTTTATTTTGGCTTATTCCCTCCCCCATCATGTATCAGGGCTTACCCAGTGCCACTTCTCAGCCCTGATACACGGTGTTGCCAAAATGGCTCAGTGATGTTAAGCAATCTCATCAAGGTCATGTGGCTTAAGGTCAGTTACAGAGCCAGACACTGAAATGCAAGAAGACTGACTCCTATGCCCAGACCTGGGACAAATATCTCTGACAGAGCTGGGTAGATGCCCCTAAACATCCGTCTTGTGTGTGTGTGTGTGTATGTATGTATCCACATATATATGTTTGGTTTATTTGTCATCAACATAGAGTACTTTCTATCCAAATAAAAAATGAATTAAGCCAAGGTTGGTGGTTAACAATTTGCACAAGTGCCTTTATGAACTATCATGGTTTACTTTCTTTCATTGGGAGGCAGCTCCAAGCTTCAGACCTCTTCACTCCCCAGGTGAGGTGCTACATTCAGACCACAGTCAGAGGAAAGGATTGACCAGAAAGAGTCAGTTCACTAAATGAGGTTCCTTTGAAAAGTTAGCCAAAATGGCCCTTAAACTCATGGCCATCAAGTAAATACTAGCTCATAGTGAGGGACCCTGTTGAACAGGATCCTACGGTACAGGGTAGCTCTGTCCCTGTGACTCTCCAAGACTAACTCCATGGAAGCAGAAAGCTCCATCTTTCTGCCACAGGGCTGATGGTGGTATCAAATTACTGGCCTTTGGGATGTGAGCTCAACTTGTAACCACTATGCCACAAGGGCCCTTAGTCAATCTAACAGGTCTGGCAAAATGTAGAGCCAGACATTATATACTAATAAATGGCTCACCACCACCACCACAGGCTGGCTTACTGGTGGGGTCTTCTGCTATCGGGGTAAGGGTAAGGGTAAGGGTAAGGTTAAGGGTAAGGGTAAGGGTAAGGGTAAGGGTAAGGGTAAGGGTAAGGGTAAGGGTTAGGGTTAGGGTTAGGGTTAGGGTTAGGGTTAGGGTTAGATAAAATTGATGTGTGACTTTACAGGGCCACTAGTAAGCCAGCATACATAAAAGACTTACTCCCTCCCCCAACAGAATGGGTTCTTTTCCCCAAGATTTCAGGAACTATGGCATGACCAGGAAAGACAACCAGTCCAAGTTCCTAAAGCCACCAAAGTGGAGGCCATCCCTCCCCTTCCCTCCCCATCCCCGTCATCTTTATCCCACTTTGCAGGACGACTCAGGAGCGGGAGAGCTGGCTTAAGACCCTTTGTGACCGCTGCCTGCCTATCAGTTCATGGGTGGCCAAAGAGAGAGAAATACCACCCCTGTAATTTTGCTACTGCCATGAATCGGGTGACTCGTGTTAAAAGGTCGCTGGACCCCAAAAGGGGTCACAACCCACAGATTGAGAACCACTGCTCTAGCCTAAGGCAGACTAGGAAGAAAGACCTGGTGATCTACTTCCAAATATTAACAAATGAAAGCCTTATGGGTCACAACAAAATATGGTCCTATAGAGTGCTGGAAGATGAGCCACTGACCTGCACACAACAGCTACAAAAATAGACTCAAACACACCAACAAAGGTCTGCTGAACTCCAAAGCCCTAACAAACCCACTGCCCTCAAGTCCATGCCAACTCATAGCGGCCCTATAGGACAGGGGCGAACTGTGTATTAGTCTGGGTATGCTAGAGGAAAATTGAGGGAGACTCATGTGTATGAGAGAGAGTTGGTGGTTTTTAAAAATCATTTCCCTATTATTTAATCATTATATTAGGGATACATACAACTCTTATCACAATCCATCCATCCATCCATTATAAAGCACATTTATACATTCATTGCCCTCATCATTGTCAAAACATTTGCTCTCCACATAAGCCCCTGGCACCTGCTCCTCATTTTTCTCCTCCCTCCCCACTCCCCACTCCTTATGAACCCTTGATAATTTTATTGGGGGCTCATACAACTCTTATCACAGTCATTCCATCCATCCATCCATCCATCCATCCATCCATCCATCCATCCATCCACCCATTGTATGTCAAGTACATTTGTACATGTGTTGCCCTCATCCTTCTCAAAACATTTGCTTTCTACTTGATCCCTTGGTATCAGCTCCTCATTTCCCCACTTCCATCCTCCTCCCCCTCCCTCATAAATCCTTGATAATATATAAATTCTTTTGTCATATCTTACACGTCAAACATCTCACTTCCACCACTTTCCTGTTGTCCATCCCCCAGGGCAGAGGTTTTATGTAGATCCTTGTAATCGGTTCACTCTTTCTACCCCACCTTCCCTCCACCCTTCTGGTATTGCCACTCTCACCACTGGTCCTGAAGGGATCATCTGTCGTGGATTCCCTGTGTTTCCAGCTCCTGTCTGTACCAGAGTACATGTTCTGGTCTAATTCTACCTTATAAATCCAGAGAGAGAGTTTTATATCAAACAGTAATTGTACATTAAGCAAACATCCCAGCCCAGTGCAGATCAAATCCATAAGTCTGATATTAGCCCATATGTCTGATACCAATCTATAAATTCCATTTCAGACCCATAAAACATGTGCAGTGATGATGAATGCAGGATAATCACAGGCCAATGGGTGGAAAGTCTTGTGGATCCAGTGGCATTGTAAGCATCTCAGTGCTGGCAGCGATCTCTCTGAGGCTTCTTTGGCTTCAGAGGTCTGGTCGCATCCATTTGGCTTGCCTTCTGCAATGTCTCCCAAGGAGTAGCAGAGAGAGAGAGAGAGAGAGAGAGAGAGAGAGAGAGAGAGAGAGAGAGAGAGGTGTCTTCCACCTCCAAGGAGGAAGTACCAGATTTCTCAGAGTTCTCAGGAGAAGGCTATGCCCACATAAAAATCTCACTGACTATCTCCAGATTGGCAGCCTAGACTCCACGCCTACACTCCTAATCCTTAACTTGACACAAGATTAGGTGACTACCACAGGCTCCTAATCCATAACAAGCCCATTTATTTTTTCTCTGCATACCGACACCAATCCAATACCCAAAGCTTTACCCAATGGGTGGAGATCTACTTCTAAAACATGAATATAGAAAAATCGCTTTTGCTTGAAGGCTCTCAAGGAAATGCTCACTGAAAACTCCATTCCTATTATCTCACCTCCCCCAAATTAGTCTTCTTCTGGGCTTTCAGTCACACCAAGATCTCTCCTTCCCCAAGGCCTTTACATGCACTGTCACCTCTTCCAAGCCCTGAAGTGCCAAGTTCAAAGTTCCAGTTAATCTCCCTGATCCTGAATTTTAAGAACTGTGTGTGTGGGAGGGAAGGGGTTGGGCTGTTTGTTGAACTGCTGGGTTTTGGAGCCATATGTTATGCAACCTCATTTTGTCAATGACTGGTTAATTAATGCAGCATTCATTTGCCCTTCTTCCACTCACAGCACATGGCTTGTATCTTTGGGATCACTCTTCCACCATGCTCCATCTCCATGCTTCTGCTGGCATTGACCCAATCTGCCAGCTCCAGGCCTGGCTAGTCAGGGCATGACTTTCCTCTGTCCAAAGGGACTGGGTCAGACTCAGTATGTGACTCATGCTAGGTTAATGATATCTAACCCTAAAAAATGCCCCAGAAACAATTACCCCATTGCCAATGAGTCCATTTTGAATCATAGAAGGCCCCTATGGGGTTTCTCAGACTGTAAATATTTATGTGAACAGAAAGTTCCATCTTTTTCCCTATGAGGTAGCTGGTAGGGTAGCACTGCCAACCTTGCAGTTAGCAATCCAATGCTTACCTGATAGTACCACCAATGATTAGAAAGGAAAAGAGCCTCTCTCTAATAGAATTCCTGAGCTTCTAGATAAAACTACAGCTGTCATCAGGAAGCCTGCGTGAAACTCAAAAGGAAACAGCACTGAAAGGAAAAGGTTCAAACTCTGATGGTATCAACTGAGTGCCAGAACCCAGCTATTCCTGATGCTCTGGCCCCAGACTTACAAATTCCATAAACCTACCCATTAATTCCTTCTCCTGCTCCTTCCCTTCTCACGCCCCAAGGTACTTTGACTTAGCCTTGAAGGCACTCACAACTTCACGGGTTCTGCCTTGCACAGGTGTCTGCTTGCTTCCAGTTCAGTCCTGACATTGTCCCTATCTTTAGCCATGTTAGGCTTGCGTCCTAGAGCTTTCCTTTGCTTGTCTCCCTATTGCTCTTGTCCTATGAAGTCTGTGGCATTATCTTTAAGGCTAAGTCCTGCCCTTTCGCTTTCGTAGAAATCTGTCTCTGTATCTTGGCTCGTGGCAGGTTGTGTCCTTCAAAGATGACTGTCCTAATGTTGCACATCGCACATTCTCTTGTTACAAGATGAGTTTGTGTTCATTTTTCCAGAAACAGGGCCTGCTTTCCCTCTTCCTTGCATCTTGGCAGGCCTTTGACTATGGCAGAAGTGTTGCTCTGTGACTTCCACCTGGTCGTATTGGGTTCTTCACCATTGGGACCCTGTCAGGATATTGCAAGGAAGACCAAGCCAAATGAAAATGTCACATATAGGGTTCTTCTTGAGTTCCAACCAAAAGAAGTATCAGTCGTGTGAGGGAGTGAGTCTTAAGAGAGCTGCAGCCTCTGTCCTTTGAGCTACCCCAGCTAATGCTTGATGAAGCAAAAACTAGTGTCCTCACTGAGCTCTGCCCAGATTGCAGATTTGTGAACAAAATTGATATTATCATTACTTTAAGATGTTATTTGTGGGGATACTTTCTGTTAGCAGCAGATCATCAGAATACTGCCTAATCAGACTGCATTGCCAGTTTTACTCTCTCTCTCTCTCTCTCTCCCTCTCTCTCTATCTATCTATCTATCTATCTATCTATCTATCTATCTATCTATCTATCTATCTATATATATATATATGTAGATAGGTAGATAGGTAGATAGATAGATAGGTAGATAGATAGATAGATAGATAGATAGATAGATAGATAGATAGATAGATAGATAGATAGATATCCTCCACTCATCTGTCAGTTGGTTGTACTATAATGGTTTGTGTATTGTTATGATGCTGGAAGGTCTGTTCCAAGAATTTCAAATACCAGCAGGACTGCCCATGGTGGACAGGTTTCAGTGAAGCTTCTAGACTAAGACAGACAAGGAAGAGGGGCCTGCCAGTCCACTTCCAAAAATTACTGAAAGAAAACCTTATGGATCACAAGAGAACACTGACTGACTAATGTGTTTTGGACACAGTATCAGTGGACAATTCCTAGAGGAAGACATCATATTTCATGAAATAGAGGGACAGGGAAGATCCTTGTTGAGGCAGATTGACCTAATCGCTGCAACAATGGACTTCAACATTCAGGAATGTGTGACAATTGTGCAAGATCAGACAGCACTCCATTCCATTTCATATAAGGTCTCCATGGATCACAGTAGACTTGATGGCACTCTCTATATGTTTGTCTTCAGTGACTTCCCATAGGGCTGCTCTGCCTGGCAGCCTCTATTCTTCATGCTTCCAAATGGGGAGCACAACAGGTCCATAGTCACTGATATTCCCCTCAATCCCCAGGTAAAGTAAGGAGGCATGAAGCTAACTAGGTTGTTCTCTTTGCCTTGTCTCTCTTCCTTTTCCCCTCCTCCAACAGGGCTAGAGGGGGTAAATACTTACCTTGCAGTCTAGAAGAGAATTTCTTCCACACCAAAATCTTCTCCTTCCTCAAAAGGCACATACATGCTTTCTCCTTGTTTTGAATTAAAATGGCAGATGGGATGGTAGGAAAGAAAATGAACTAGTCTAACAGAATGGCCAAACAGATTTACCTTCCACATAAGGATGCAAATAACTCCTCAATCTTGTTATAGAGCCATGATATGATGAGCTCCATCAAAGCAGAGTAGAACACCACGGAGGTCAGACCAGAAAGACCATATTGAGTTGATTTTGTATGAGAGATTCTAGTTGCTAATTATACTTTTCATAACAGACAGATGGCAGGTATAGAAGCCAAGACTTAAAATGTCTTTATCTAATTGCCTGCCTAAATATATATTTGCAATATGGTCTTCAAAGGGAATACTTTCTTTACCTTAAATTCCATTTCTTTTTCTGCTCTTTTATGTAGTTTTATTTAAGTATCATTGATGTACAATAAACCATAGTGTGTTTTGCTCTTTGAGGTTTTTAAAAAGAATCATTTTATTGGTGGCTCCTACAACTCTTATCACAATCTATACATACATCCACTGTGTACATTTGTTGCCATCATCATTCTCAAAACATTTGCTTTCTACTTGAGCCCTTGGTATTAGCTCCTCATTTCCCCTCCTACCCCCTCCCCCTCCCTCATGGACCCTTGATAATTTATAAATTATTATTCTGTCCTATCTTACACTGTCCGACATCTACCTTCACCCACTTTTTTGTTGTCCCTCCCTCATGGAGGAGGTTATATGTAGATCCTTGTAATCAGATCCCTTTTTCTACCCCACCTTTCCTCCACCCTCCTGTTATTGCTACTCTCAGCACTGGTCCTGAAGGGGTCATCTGTCCTGGTTTCCCTGTGTTTCCAGTTCCTATATGGACCAGTGTATATTCTCTGGTCTAGCCAGGTTTGTAAGGTAGAATTGGGATCATGATAGTGGGAGCGGTAGCATTTAGGAACGAGAGGAAAGTTGTATGTTTCATCGTTGCTACACTGCATCCTGACTGGCTCATCTCCTCCCAGCGACCCTTCTGTAAGGGGTTGTCCAGTTGCCTACAGATAGATCTTGGATCTCCTAACTGTACCCGCCCTCATTCACAATGATATGATTTTTTTGTTCTTTGATGCCTGATACCTGATCTCTTCTACATCTTGTGATCACACAGGCTGGTGTGCTTCTTTCATGTGCGCTTTATTGCTTCTGAGTTAGATGGCCACTTGTGAACCTTCTAGTCTTTAAAACCCTAGACTCTTTATCTTTTGATAGCTAGGCTCCATAAGCTATCTTCACCTCATTTGTTTATACACCCACTTTTTGTCTTGATTGATTGTGTCTGGAAGGTGACCATCATCCATATCTATAGGCTTAAGTCTTACCCACAGGAAGCCTATTTTTATTTTATCCCTGGAACAAAATCTTGCAATAATTTTCTCTTTTTGGGTAAGTCCATCCTGAATCACTTATCCTTTAACATTTAAAAGAATTTATCTGTAACCAACCCCATTTATATAGTCTCATTCATGCTATTTCCACAATAATTGCTAATAACCCTATTTTTTAGAATCGGCAGAAAGCATCAGCATCAATATCCCATTGCCACTGAGTTGATTTCAACTCATGGGTACCCTATAGGTCAGAATAGTATTGCCTCATAGGTTTCCAAGGCTGAAAAAAAATCTCTTTATTGTGAGTTGGGTGAAGGTTTACAGAATACATCCGTTTTTCATTTGACAGTTCACACATATTTTGCTTCATGATATTGACTGCAGTCTGCTCAACGTAATATCACTTATCGCACTTCCTCCTTGTTTTTCCTGTTTCCATTCCCCCTTCTTTCCTGACCCTTCTGAACTTGATCTTTGAATAAATTATATCCTTTTGATTCAAATAGTTGATTAGTGTTACTTTTTACCTTATAGATCTACCTATTGTTTGGCTGAAGATTGAGCCAAGGGAGTGAGTTCAGTTCCAGATCTGAAGGTGCCTAAGGACAACAGTCTTGTGGGTTCCAAGAATCTCTCTCTGAGCAATACCCCTGAACTTTTAAAATAAGTTTAAACTTTGTTGCACATATTTCTCCTATTCTATCCCAAAATTCCAAAGCAAACTCATTATCATTGTGTTGAAGCTGACTCATAGAGACCCTACAAGATAGAATAGAACTTCACCCTTTCATTTTCCAAGGCTTAAATCTTTACCAGAGCAGACAAACTCATATTTCTCACATGGACCACCTCATAGGTTAGAACCACTTACTTTGTGGTTAGGAGCTCAATGAGGAGTCCACTCTTCCATTAGAGCTCGTTACGAATGCTATCCAGGATTCCCTAATGCTATCCCTCTCAGATCAGTTGGTAGTGGTAACAAATGTAAATCTTAAGGGGGTCAGACTGCCACATCGTAACTCTTCCTTGGGGAAGATGGTGGGTTTGAACTGCTGATTGATTAGCCCTTAAGTGCTTAATTACTGCCTCACCAGGGTTCTCCTTAACATCAGAAAAGTGGACATTTATTGGTTTATCTTGCTGGTCTCTGTTCCCTAAAAATTGCACTTCATCCACAGGGTTTTCTTCCACAACACACAGCTGCTAGTGTTTTTTTTTTCCCACATGACTTCACCTTCCTGGTCAAAGCTGATTTGTCCAGTGCTAAACACACAATGAAAACATAGCCATATTTGCCCACTACAAAATTTGAAGTTAGACAGCAAGCTATTTGTTGAGTTTTTTGAATGACAGAAGTCTAAAAGGAAGTGTTATGATACAGGAAACAGTGAGTTTTGATGTCCAGGATCTATGCTGGGGACCCAGTTGGCACTCTGAATGACTATTCAAAGTGGTGGTATGAATTGTCCTCTTCCATGACCTACACATATAATAGATATAACCACTAAGTCCATGATTTGACAAATGTCTTGTATGATTAAGTTTGCGTTCCCCATAGGATTAGATTCTGAGACAAAGGTTTTAATTAAGCCATTTTTGGGGGAGATATCAATAAGGAAATGGGAAACAGACAAGGGAAAGAAGGCAGCCAATGAAAAGTACATTATCAAACAATTTAAAATTGTGGGCAACTGGAGGTTAATCTTACTGGAGACACTGTAGAAAATCCACTAGTTATTCTGCCCAGAATGTGAGGGAGTGTAGCTATTTGTCCAACAACTCCTATGGGTCATTGGTTAAGGGTTACTCCAGGAAGCAAGAATTAACTCCACAACCTCCTAAGCCATGTATGCTCAGGTACAGTGGTCTACAGAAACTAGAGAAAGCAAGAAGAGAGATGTGCTGGACATTCGGAATTAGGCTAGCATGCCAAGTTGTCAGACATGTCAGGTTCTTGCACTATCATAACTTGAAAGTCACCATGATCCTGTGAGATATACCACTGGTATTTCAAACACAAGCATAGTTACCCGTGGTGGAAAATTTTCAGAAAATCTTACAAGCTAAATAGACTAGAAAGAATAACCTGCCAATCTACATCTGAAAAAAAATAGTGGTGTTTGTGGAGCACATTGATAGCAGTGGAATATTTTTTCCTATAGTGCAAGATGATGAACCCCTCAAGTTGGAAGACACTCAAAATATAATTGGGGAAGAGCTGTCTCCTCAAAGTAGAGTTGACCTTAGTGATATAAAGTTTTCAGGACCTATATTTGTTGATGTGGCAATGACTCAAAATGAGAAGAAACTGCAGTACTGCAATAACCACTAACAAGAAGATGGGATGCATGAAATATGGATCTAGAAAAATTGGAAGCCATGAAAAAATGGAACACATAAAGATCAAACACTCTAGGTGTTATTGAACTGAAATAGACTGGTATTGGCCATTTTGAATGTCATAATAATATGGTTTACATACCAGAGTAACAAATTTGAAAGGAATGGATGACTTTCATGTTAAAAAAGAGAATGTTTCAACATCGATTCCAATGTTCACCATTGTTAGGTGTAGAATATATTATACCTACAAGGATGAATAATTAATAAAGTTATTATTCAAATTGACACACCAACCACTAATGCTAACAATAAAGCCATTGAGGATTTTTACCAACCTTTTCAGTCTGAAATTGATGAAACATGCAATCAAGATTACTGATGACTTGAATGCAAAAACTGGAAACTAAGGAGGAGGATCACTAGTTAGAAAATATGGCCATGGGGATGGAAGCCACATGGGAGATCTCATGATAGAATTTTCCAATAAGGATGGCTTATTGATTGAACATTTATTTTTCAGTGATGTAAACAGTAACCATAGACATGGATCATGTATATTGGATAGAAATACACAGGAATTAAATCAACTACATCTGTTGAAATAAACTACTATATATACTCGAGTATAACCCAAGGCAACTAATTTTACCCCCCAAAACTGGGGTGCTTTTTCAGCATAAAAAATGTGCTGAAAAAAACTCGGCTTATACTCAAGTATTTACGGTATAAAGAAGTTCAATATCATCAGTCAAGAGACTGGAGACCAACTGTGGAACAAGCCATCAATGGCAAATTGAACTCGAATTCAAATAAAATTAAAACAAGTCCCCAAGAGTCAAAGTATGAATTTGAGTATATCTCATCTAAATTAGAGGATACTTCAAGAAGAAAGTTGACACATTGAACACAAATCACCTGAGATGATACGAGTTCTGCAATAATATCAAGAACATCATAAATAAAGAAATTCAAAGATAATTAAAAAGATAGAAACTAAAGAAAAGACAAAATGGATGTCACCTTGAATGTGGAGTAGCTGAAGCCAATGAAAGAAATGATGAAGTACGAAAAAGAGAGAGAAATATAGAAATAATTGATGAAGTAAAGACGCTGAATAAAGAAGCTGAACACAAAATTTCAAAGGGGAATTCAAAAAGATGGAATAAAGAATTATATTAAAAGTTGCAAAGACCTGGAATGAGGACAGCAAAAGTGAAAAGCATGTGCATTTCACTAGCTGAAAAAATTGAAGAGAAATTCAAAATACAGAATTACACAGATAGCATCAAAAGAAGATGAAAGGGATTCACTGACCACATGAAGCCCAGGCTCCACAGCGCTGAGTCCAGAAGACCAAGATACCACAGGGTTCTCACTGCAGATTGCTCTGAAAGTGCTCACAGTAGTAGGCCCTGGATCAACTGGGGAAAATGTAGAACTCAAAATAAGAAGACTAACCTTAGGATATGATAGGCACTAGTGGAATTCCCATTTGACACCTGACCTCACCTCCATGGCTCAACTTTCAGCCCCCAAATAGGAGACCTATACTGTCAACGATGTACAATTCAGAGCCCAGCATTTGTCAGGGAGTTACTCAGAAGGCAGGAAGGAATGTGAACGAAAGACCAATGGAAACGGCAAACAAAGTGAGGGAATAGGAAAAGTAGTATTGTGTTGTAGGTATTGCAATGAATATCATAAAACATTGCATGAATTGTAAGGAAAATCAATTTACTCTGTAGATTTTCCCTCACATCACAATCAAAACAGTGTAAAAAGAAAATAAGTCATATGACCGAGTACACTGGTAGATCTTGCTGAAGACCAATTTCCAGTGTTAAAAGATGTCACTTCGAGGAATAAGGCACAGCTGAGCCCTAGTGGTATAGTGGTTACAAACATAATGCGTCAGAACCAACCCAGTTGGGTTGCTCAACACAAGATCAGCAGTTCTGCTCCCATACAAAGTTCCAGTATTGGAAACCCACAGGGATATCTCTCCCCTGTCCTATAGAGTTGCTAAGGGTTGGAATCAACTTGATGGCAGTGAACTGGATGTAAGCCAGGCTGACTAGAGACACAAATCAAGTGCCACTCATATATGTGCAATAAATAGTTTTCTATCAAGGAGTCATTATAGTATTTCTATTTCAAGGAAATATCCCAGGCCAGTCCAACTCAAGTCCATAAGTCCAACACTAGCCCATAAGTTCCTTTCCAACTTACGCAGTTACATGCAATGATGCAGAATGCAGAATCGCTGGAGGGCTTCTGACTTCGTGTCTTTTTACAAACACACACACACTCACACTCACACCCTTGCAGAACCTCTAGAGGGCTTCTGACTTCGTGTCCTTTTTACACACACACACTCACACATATGCAGAATCTCTTGAGTGCTTCTGACTTCATGTCCTTTACACACACACCCACACACAACCTTGCAGAATCTCTAGAGGGCTTCTGACATCGTGTCATTTTTATACACACACACATACTCACACTTATACCCTTGCAGATTCTCTGGAGGGCTTCTGAATTAGTGTCTTAATTAGTCACACACACAAACACTCACACCCTTTCCTAATATCTGGAGGGCTTCTGACTTTGTGTCCTTTACACTCACATCCACACAAAATCTTCAAGAATCTCTAGAGGGCGCCTGGTATCGTGTCCTTTTTAAACACACACACACATACTCACACTCATACCCTTGCAGCATTTTAGGAGAGCTTCTGACTTCTTCTCCTTTTTACAGGCACACACACATACACACCGTTGCTGAAACTCTAGAAGGCTTCTGAATTGTTTTCCTTTTTACACAAACACACAAACATTCTTGCAGAATCGCTGGAGGGCTTCTGACTTCGTGTCTTTTTACAAACACACACACACACTCACACTCAGACCCTTGCAGAACCTCTAGAGGGCTTCTGACTTCTTGTTCTTTTTACACAAACACACACACACACACCATGGCAGAATCTCTAGAGGGCTTCTGACTTCGTGCCCTTATTACACACACACACACACACACACACACACAC